>NC_025701.1:7918422-7919324 GCF_000633955.1 Camelina sativa | reverse complement strand
TCAATGCTAACCTCAACAGACTCAAGAAGTCCTTCCATTGCGTTTCGCACATCATCAATAAGCTCATAGATAACTCTGTATAGTCGGATTTCAACACCTTTGTTTTCTGCAGCTTTTTTAACAGAACCAGACGCTTTGACATTAAATCCAAAAATGATGGCTTCACTCGCTGATGCTAGATCAACATCACTGTTGCTGACGTCCCCTGTCGCTTGTAGCAAGAATTTTAAGGTGACATTCTCCTGAGGGAGGACTTGCAGGGCTTGTCTGACGGCTTCAATGGATCCCTAGTTGTCACATTGATGATTTTCATCAGCATAAATTAGAAGAGACCGCAGAAACCAAAGTATTTAAGAAGATGAGCGGATGAAACCAAATAGACTCTTTACCTGTACATCGACCTTCAAGATGATATTAAGCTGATGCAAATCTAAGCCTGACATCTTTTTCGCTGATACAGCAGAAGCTAAGGAGGAAAGCGTGACCTTTCCATCCCCAGCCTTTGCAGATATTCTTTCATCTCGTAGTGATATTGCACGTGCCTCTGCCATCTCACGCGCCACATCAAGGGAAGAGACAATCTCAAATTCGTCACCAGCAATGGGGACATTATTTAAGCCAATCACCTGCAAAATGTCATTTAGATTCTCAAATCAGATATCTAAACCAATCCACACATGAGAACATAGTATCAAAATTGTCTCACCAAGAAAATAAACATGAAATTGCATAGAGTATTTCCATTAGTGAGTGTGCAGTGACGTTTAACTTAGGTTAGATTATGAAACTACAAACCTGTGCAGGTATGGACGGCCCAGCTTCATCAACTCGTTCCCCGCTGTGATCAAATAAAGCTCGTACCTAAACACAAAAACAGAGCAAGACCAAAGTAGGTAAGTTTC
>NC_025701.1:7910211-7917200 GCF_000633955.1 Camelina sativa | reverse complement strand
AAGCAAAAGCTAATGAGAAGCAAAAGCAGAGACTAAGAGAAAATATATGAATTAATCCCATATGTAAGTGTTATTAGTCTATAGTCCTCCTTAAAACAAAATTTTGGGTCCACTTTGGAGCAAGTATGTAAGTAATTTCGTAGCCACTATGTAGCTTACAAGAAGAAGTCAAAATTAAGCTTCATTATGGATCTAGCAAAAAGAGACGGAAAAATCAAGCAAACTTGTTATCATGGGTTTTATAACAAACTAACCTCTGCAACAAGCATGACAGTTTCCAACAGATCATCTATATTCTCCCCTTTCAACGCACTGATCTGTTAAGTGCAAATATAAGCATGATTACCTATAGAACATGTGGACCCTGAAACATATATGTGATGAAAGTATGTATTTCAACCTGAACCATTGGAACATCACCACCCCAGTCTTCAGGCATCAAACCAATTGAAGAAAGCTCTTGCATCACTCTCTCTGGACTTGCTCCTTCCTTATCTATCTGGAACAGGAAATGAATTAGACTGAGAGAAATTACATATTCACAAGGTAAAGAAGAATTAACAAAACAAAAAAAGTACTCAGCAACCTTTCTATTTCTAGATAGAAGAATACATGTGCTACATGAATCTAATACCTTATTTATAGCTATGACTATTGGTACAGCAGCAGCCTTTGCATGAGCTATTGCTTCACTTGTTTGAGGACGAATTCCATCATCAGCAGCAACCACAATGATTGCAATGTCAGTGACCCGTGCTCCTCGAGCTCGCATAGCACCAAATGCCTAGATGAACACATAAAAGTCAGATGAGCAAAACTATGGTATGCCTAACAAGAGATGCGATATAGTCAAGAACATGCTACATGGAAAAAGAGAAGCTCAGGAAGTAAAATCAATGAAAATTCAGCATCAGAAACGAACAAGTGAAGATTCAATTGCAAGAAAAAGGATCTACCTCATGTCCAGGGGTATCAAGGAAAACGCAGGACTGCAACTTTCCATCAACAGGGACCGACACCTTATAGGCACCAATTCCTTGTGTAATTCCCCCTGCTTCTGAAGCAGCAACCTACAGATATCCAGCAAAGCGAGATTAGCTGAAAATGCTATGTAGCACTAACCTTGGCAGTAAGCAAAATGAACAAACACAAATAGTATTTCAGAAACAAAGCAGAAATACAAACTCCTAAACTAAAGATGAGTTGTATCCTCAACACATTAATTTCCATCAGCCATGTTTTAAAATTGATAAAGAACTTAAGAGGCCACAATGAAAGTTTTTGATATATGAAAAGGCAAATCAGTGTTACATCGGATAGCTAATCTCATCCATACCTTGCTTTTTCTGATATAATCCAGAAGAGTAGTCTGCAAAATAGGAAACAAATGCCATTAGGACTCTACATATCTTTTATGGGCGAGTAGGATATGGAACAAAAACAGTAGTGCAAAGTGTGCCTACCTTTCCATGGTCCACATGACCCATTATCGTTATGACAGGAGGCCTGTCCTCTAACTTGTCCAAATCTTCTTCATCAAAAGTTTGTCTTTTCTTTGCCATCTCTTCTACTTTAACTGAATCAGCATCAAGGACCTCAACATCGTAATCTCTACAAATCATCTTCACCATCTCTCGGTCCAAGGTCTGCACACCATCAGGTCTAATCCCTTTTGAATATAGATACCCAAGAATGTCACCTTCGCCGATGGCTAGGTTGTAAGCCAAATCCTCGATGGACATGCCTTCTTCCTCTACCTCTAAGATTTCAGCTTTGACAGGTGCTGCGTCTTTTGCAGCCTGGAGTCTCACAGCCTTCCTACTAGCTTTACTCCATTTTCTCCCTTTTCTACCTGATCGAGAAATGGATGTATCTTCGTCGCCGTCATCTTCAGCAACAACTCTTCGTCTTGGACTAGCTGGTGCATTTTTCTTATTACGGTGCTCAACTCTGAACTTGTTAGAGGGAGGACCCTTTCCAGGCTTAGTAGGAGCTAACACAGCCTGAGAGGCCACAGGATCAACACCTTTTTTCTTGGAAGCAAATTTGTCAACCAAAATAGGCTTCCTTTCTTTACTTTTAACGCTAGAATCAACTTCTTGAGAAACCAAAGGCTTTGCTGCCATACCAAGATCTTTTAAGATGGGTGTTTTCTTTACAGGTGGCTTAACGGGTGACGGAGCTACCATAGGTTTCCCTTGTAACATTGGCTGGGGTCTTAGAGGAGGTTGAGGTCTAAAAGGAGGCTGAGGTGGTGCCAATTGAGTGCCTGCTTTGGCATTAACCTCTTCCTCCTCTTCTTTCGTTCTAGGTTCAATTTTAGGTGATTGCTTAACAACTTTTTGCACAGCAGCAACAGCATCGCCCTTACGCCACACACTCTTCATAGTTTTCGTCTTCTTTGTAGCTGCAGCGCTCGCATAGCTACCATTTCTCGAGTTACTACTGTTGGCACTAGGCTGTGACGGTTTAACAGCCTCACCACCTTCTTTACTACCCGGTTTAGGAATTTCCAATTTCTCAGCTTGATCTAACACATCACCAAGAGATTCAATAACCTTATTCCTCTCTTCCTGCCCATCAAACTTACCCCCATTGGATAAATCCTTACTCCAAGGAGCAGTATTAACCCCCAAACCTCTTTCAACCCTTGGCACAGGGGGTTTCAACACAGGTTTAGGATTCTGCTTCAGCACAACCTCACTATCATCCCCTCCTCCATCTATACTCCCTCTAAACGAGTTAGAATCTATAGAAACTGAGCTGTTGTTTTGCTCAGCAATGAAGTCAGCAGTAGTACTAGTAGAAGTAGTAGTAGTAGTTGAAGACGAAACGGAATATTTACAGAGCCATTTCTTAGTACCTTTAACGCTTCTCCTTGACAAAGAAACCCTTTTAACTAATGCATACGACGCATCCGAAGAACTCGTTCCTGAAACACTTGCACAAGCACCACCTAGACTAACAAGAGAAGCTAGCGATGGCATTGTGCCGACGAGAACAAGCATCGACGGCATCTCTAATAAAACCCAGAAAACGAACAAAACAAAGCAATAGAGCAAATTCAGAGACTTTTCTTATCTCATTCCAATTTTCCGACGAATTTTCGAACCAGAATCCGTAAGAAATTGGGGTTATCAACGTATGGAATCCGTAATCATCAAGCTGAATTGAGAATTATTGATGAGCAAATTAGAGAGATGGTGTGAAAGAAAAAGAGAGATGAGGAAGAAGAAGAAGATAAGTGGAGGAAGAAGAAGGAAGAAGAAGAGAGTGCGGAGATAACTTTGAACTTGAGAGCTTTGTGTGTGTGTGGGTGTGGCTGCTTCTGTGCCTGAATTTTTCGCGGATTTCCGATAAGGCCAATTTTTTTACAAATAAAAAATAACAAATTAAATGTCATAAATTATTTTTTACTCTAATAAACCATTTTATCCATAAAAAAAAAAAAAAAAAAAAAAAAAAAAANAATTTACTTTCTTGTCTGAAAAATAATATTGGGCTCAACAGAAAAGCCCATGAACCCGTCTCATTTATAAATGGCACACGTGACAAAATATTAGCCGTATATAGGGTATAGAGAGGGCAAATTCGTCCACCGAAGAAGCCGGAGATAAAATTAAAATATTTTAATATTATCAGTAAAAAAAAGAGCATTTAATATAAAATTAAATAAATATAGATTCGATTAATAAATAACGCTAAAAGGAGAGAGAGAGTTTTGAGATTTGAGATTGTCTCTCTCTTTACCTTTACTCTGTTGTTGAAAGTGAAGAAGCGAGCCCCCGACCGATATAAGAGAGAGAGAGAGTGTGTGTGTGTGGTTGAGTTGACGAAGGGAGAGGATGAAGGAAGAGGATGTGAGTTCGCAGAACGTAAACCCTAGGAGTAATCGGAACAGTGTTGCCTCAGCTTCTGCTTCCGCCTCTGCTACTCCCGTTGATAGGTTCCGACGTCGTGCTAGATCGCCTTCTCCTCCTCTCACTGCTGCTGCTAGGTAACGCAGATCGAGTTTCACTAGTGCGAAATTTATGAGTTTTTTTTAATTCGTTTTGTNATTTTTTCGATTCCTTTTGTTGAATTTGAGCCGGTACGATATGTATATATCTAGGGTTTCGCTTGTTTGAGATTTGCATCTTAATTTTTGCTAGCAATGCTTTGATAAATTTTCAAAGTTTTGATTTTTGGGTATTCGACGATTTGATTTCAATTCAAGCATTAACAGCTCTGCAGGTGCATCATCTCCTGCTGTTCTGGTTAACGCTGGCAGTGTGGACTGGTCAGGTCATGGGCTAGCTATATCAGGTCGTTCCTGTAGAACTTGGGATAGAGGAGATTTACTTCGACGTCTTGCCACTTTCAAGCCTTCAAATTGGCTTGGGAAGCCTAAAGTCTGTCTCTTTTCTTTTTCTCCTTATGTTCACTTTCACATGCTAATTCGTTTCTCCACACACTCAGATAAACTAGCGGTAGTGCATATCCTACCAAATTTTTAAGTTCAGTTCTCCTAATCTAGTTAATATAGTGATGGGAATTTTTTCTTTGGAATAAGTGCAGATAAACCTAGCAATATATAGCCTGCTGTAGTTGTTTTTGGCTCAAACAGATTTGGTGTAGTTGAGAAGTTAATCCTAGTAACTTAGGTTGCCTCATTTGTGTGGTTATATATACTTATTCGTCCTTCTCTGTTTTGGATTGGTTCTTTCTCTCTCCTATGGTATCTGTTGCAAGTTTCAGCTGGTAGAAAGAAATGTTGTTTGATTAATGGTGTGTCCTGCCATGGTACTCTTTTGTTTGCAGACAGCTAGTTCTTTGGCTTGTGCTCAGAAAGGTTGGGTTAGTGTTGATTTGGACAAAATTCAATGTGAATACTGTGGGTCTAATCTACATTACACTCCTCCACAAGATTCGTCGAATCATCCTGAAGGTCAATTCTTGTTCCTGTAACTAAACTGATCTTCTTTTTTTCTATCTAACTCTCGGCACCGATGTGTTGTGGGGAGAATTTAAGTCTTCGTCTTTCACTTGTACTGTATCAAAAAAGAGAAAATCTCTCAAACCGGTTCTGGGCATCTTCGGAGCCAAGAGTTTTGATCAATAACCAACATATACCAATGAAAAGAATTTTGTGTTTGCTCTTAAGCAAGAAAAATCAGTACGCATGAATCAGCTTTTTTATATGGTGCTCACATTTGATATTCCTTATTCATATTTGATAACAGCTGATAGCATCCGAGAAGAATTCTCCAACCAGCTTGATGCTGCACATGAGAGCTCTTGTCCATGGGTAGGACAAAGTTGTGCAGAAAGCTTAGTTCAGTTTCCACCCACTCCTCCATCAGCCTTGATTGGAGGTTACAAGGATCGTTGTGATGGGCNTTGGACAAAATTCAATGTGAATACTGTGGGTCTAATCTACATTACACTCCTCCACAAGATTCGTCGAATCATCCTGAAGGTCAATTCTTGTTCCTGTAACTAAACTGATCTTCTTTTTTTCTATCTAACTCTCGGCACCGATGTGTTGTGGGGAGAATTTAAGTCTTCGTCTTTCACTTGTACTGTATCAAAAAAGAGAAAATCTCTCAAACCGGTTCTGGGCATCTTCGGAGCCAAGAGTTTTGATCAATAACCAACATATACCAATGAAAAGAATTTTGTGTTTGCT
This sequence comes from Camelina sativa, assembly GCF_000633955.1. Taxonomy (NCBI): domain Eukaryota; kingdom Viridiplantae; phylum Streptophyta; class Magnoliopsida; order Brassicales; family Brassicaceae; genus Camelina; species Camelina sativa. The sequence continues at coordinate 7,911,532 of NC_025701.1, read as the reverse complement.
CTTAAGCAAGAAAAATCAGTACGCATGAATCAGCTTTTTTATATGGTGCTCACATTTGATATTCCTTATTCATATTTGATAACAGCTGATAGCATCCGAGAAGAATTCTCCAACCAGCTTGATGCTGCACATGAGAGCTCTTGTCCATGGGTAGGACAAAGTTGTGCAGAAAGCTTAGTTCAGTTTCCACCCACTCCTCCATCAGCCTTGATTGGAGGTTACAAGGATCGTTGTGATGGGCTCCTACAGTTCTATTCTCTACCAATTGTCTCGCAATCTGCGATTGACCAGATGCGTGCTTCAAGACGACCACAAATTGACCGCCTTTTGGCACATCCTCAAGTCTATGCCAATGATGATCTCAGTTTTAGAATGGATAATATCTCAGCTGCAGAAACGTCCAAAGAAGTGGCTCTTAGTAATTACTATCGCGTAAGAACTCAGTAAAATGTGCTCTTAAGCTTACTAGCAATAAACTACCATTGTTTCTTATTTTAATATTTATCTTACAGGCTCAAAAGCTGATAAGCCTTTGCGGATGGGAGCCTAGATGGCTTCCAAATATCCAAGATTGTGAAGAACATTCGGCCCAGTCAGCTAGAAATGGGTGCCCTTCTGGCGCAGCTAGAAATCAAAGTCGTCTACAAGATCCTGGTCCAAGCAGGAAACAATTTTCGGCTTCATCCCGAAAAGCCTCTGGAAATTATGAAGTTTTGGGTCCAGAATATAAATCGGAATCCAGATTACCCCTACTGGATTGTAGTTTATGTGGTGTAACCATCAGGATTTGGGATTTCATGACCACTTCTCGGCCGGTTCCGTTTTCCGCTATAAATGCCACTCTTCCTGAAACGAGCAAGAAAATGGGAGTGACACGTGGCACTAGTGCAACAAGTGGGATAAATGGATGGTTTGCTAATGAGGGCATGGAACAGCAGCAAAATGAAGATGTTGACGAGGCTGAAACTTCAGTTAAGAGAAGATTAGTATCAAATGTAGGTCTGAACTTATATCAAACTGCAGCTGGTGCATCATCCTCTGCACAACTGAACATGTCCGTGACCCGCGATAATTACCAATTTAGTGATAGAGGAAAGGAAGTGTTGTGGAGGCAGCCTTCAGGAAGTGAGGTTGGTGATCGTGCTGCTTCATATGAATCACGAGGGCCTAGTACTCGTAAACGGAGTCTGGATGATGGTGGAAGCACGGTTGATAGGCCTTATCTACGGATACAACATGCAGACAGTGTTGAAGGGACTGTTGTTGACCGTGACGGTGATGAGGTTAATGATGATTCAGCAGGGCCTTCAAAGCGTACCCG
>NC_025701.1:7889819-7908704 GCF_000633955.1 Camelina sativa | reverse complement strand
GGATGGGAGCCTAGATGGCTTCCAAATATCCAAGATTGTGAAGAACATTCGGCCCAGTCAGCTAGAAATGGGTGCCCTTCTGGCGCAGCTAGAAATCAAAGTCGTCTACAAGATCCTGGTCCAAGCAGGAAACAATTTTCGGCTTCATCCCGAAAAGCCTCTGGAAATTATGAAGTTTTGGGTCCAGAATATAAATCGGAATCCAGATTACCCCTACTGGATTGTAGTTTATGTGGTGTAACCATCAGGATTTGGGATTTCATGACCACTTCTCGGCCGGTTCCGTTTTCCGCTATAAATGCCACTCTTCCTGAAACGAGCAAGAAAATGGGAGTGACACGTGGCACTAGTGCAACAAGTGGGATAAATGGATGGTTTGCTAATGAGGGCATGGAACAGCAGCAAAATGAAGATGTTGACGAGGCTGAAACTTCAGTTAAGAGAAGATTAGTATCAAATGTAGGTCTGAACTTATATCAAACTGCAGCTGGTGCATCATCCTCTGCACAACTGAACATGTCCGTGACCCGCGATAATTACCAATTTAGTGATAGAGGAAAGGAAGTGTTGTGGAGGCAGCCTTCAGGAAGTGAGGTTGGTGATCGTGCTGCTTCATATGAATCACGAGGGCCTAGTACTCGTAAACGGAGTCTGGATGATGGTGGAAGCACGGTTGATAGGCCTTATCTACGGATACAACATGCAGACAGTGTTGAAGGGACTGTTGTTGACCGTGACGGTGATGAGGTTAATGATGATTCAGCAGGGCCTTCAAAGCGTACCCGAGGCTCTTATGTGCATGAAGCTTATCCTCCCTTGTATGGGCGAGACTTATCAGTAGGGGGGCCAAGTCACTCACTGGATACTGAAAACGAGAGGGAAGTAAATAGAAGTGACCCATTTAGTGAAGGAAATGAACAAGCTATGGCTTTCCCAGGTACTAGAGACTCCACGCGGGCTTCCTCTGTCATTGCAATGGATACAATTTGCCACAGTGCCAATGATGATTCTATGGAAAGTGTGGAAAACCATCCAGCGGACTTTGATGATATAAATTATCCCTCTGTGGCGACAGCTCAAAGTGCGGACTTCAATGATCCTTCGGAACTGAATTTCAGCAATCAAGCTCAGCAGAGTGCTTGCTTCCAACCAGCTCCTGCTCGGTTTAATGCTGAACCAGGCATTAGCAGCATAAATGACGGTGAGGAAGTACTGAACACAGAGACTGTCACTGCCCAGGGAAGGGATGGACCAAGTTTAGGTGTCAGTGGGGGTAGTGTCGGAATGGGTGCAAGTCACGAGGCAGAAATCCACGGAGCTGATGTTTCAGTCCATAGGGGAGATAGCGTTGTTGGAGACATGGAACCAGTTGCAGAGGTCATAGAGAATCTAGGACAAAGCGGTGAATTTGCACCAGAGCAAGGCCTTACTGATGATTTTGTTCCTGAAGAAATGGATCGAGAAGGTAGGCTTGGGGATAGTCAAGATAGGGTGTCTCAATCAATTGTAAGGGCGGACAGTGGCTCTAAAATTGTTGATTCATTGAAGGCTGAATCTGTTGAAAGTGGTGAAAAGATGAGTAACATAAATGTGTTGATCACCGACGACAGTGTTCATCCATCTTTGTCTTGCAATGCGATCATGTGTTCTGGTTACGAAGCATCAAAAGAGGAAGTGACCCAGACGTGGGAGTCCCCGCTCAATGCTGGCTTTGCCCTCCCCGGATCAAGTTACACTGCGAATGACCAAGGTCTGTAGATTTCTTCCTGTGGTTTATAAAGTCCAAACTTCATCACGTATAAAAGTGTAAAAATGATAGAATAAGCATATGCTGTTTCATTTTCAGGGCCTCCAAACGGAGACAGCAATGATGAAATTGTGGAATTTGATCCAATAAAGTATCATAACTGTTACTGCCCTTGGGTTAATGAAAATGTGGCTGCTGCTGGATGTAGCAGCAACAGTTCGGGTTCTTCGGGTTTTGCTGAGGCGGTGTGTGGGTGGCAACTAACTCTTGATGCCCTTGATTCGTTCCAGTCGCTTGAAAATCCTCAAAACCAGACAATGGAATCAGAATCAGCTGCATCTCTGTGCAAGGTTTGCGTCAACTTGCATCTCCGTTACTTAATTTTCTTCCTTCGTTTGATGATCTAACACTAATACTAATTGGTTACAACTGTTTTGTTTGTAGGATGATCACCGAACTCCTTCCCAGAAGCTCTTGAAACGCCAATCTTTTATCAGCAGCCATGGGAAAAAGTAAGATTATTTTTACTTGCGAATAAAAACAAAAAAGGTACAATTGCAAATTTTCTTGATTTCAGACAGAAATCGATATATATGGGTGTAGTGAAGCATATAAGCTTGCACAACACTTGGTTAGGGGCTCTTTAGCTTGGGTTTCCTTTTTCGCAGTACAAATAAAGAAGTTTCTATAGTCTCTCGGATCTACAAACTTTTGTATTTCTTTGAAGTTAAAGTAAAAGTTTGTGTAGTAAGTAACTGTTAAAAGACGCCTAAACAAAGGTGACAGTATTGAATCTAGTTTGATAATCTTATATTGACTTTTTGTCTCTGTTTAATCCTGAATTCAACGTTTTTGGTTGGGTTTAAATCAATTTTCAAGACAATGTGTGCATGGAACCGTTGTGTTAAGGATCATTAGTCTCCAGTAATTTTGTGTGATTCTTATATGTTTCATACCTTTCATATAACATTACAACCAGTCGTAACATTAATACAAGCACAATAGAAAAGATAGTCCAAACACAAGAGCATTCTTTCTCTTAACCCAAGTTAAAAAGACAACTTGTGAAACTTGACTAATTAGATGTATTTGAAAAGCAAATGAAGGATCAACTTCCGAAGACAGCGACTTCGATGTTCTTGTCGGAGTCAACAATGGAAGGAGGGTCAAAGCGAGTAAAGAGCTTATAAGAGGAGATTAGAGAGAGAACAACGTAGAAGCAAACCACAAAGAATGTGATTATAACAGAAGCAGTGGCTTTATGGCAGAAACTGCCATAGGAGCTACATGCATCGCTCCAGGTAATGGCTGCATCCCCATTGTAAGCTAAGTATAGAACTTCCGCGGACACAGCTCCAGCAGCAAGAACCAGATAGGTCAGAAGCTGAGACAATTAAATATTGAAAATTTAATATCAGTATTAAGCGGATCATTTGGTTGATGATTAACTGAATGTTACTATACTAAACCTGATCGAGACAAAAGAAGGTCCAAACACGAGGCATGGTTGAAGAAGAACGAGGCATCGCTGCAATGGCTGCTGATAGAAGAGAGTAGCCCGCACATATTCCGTTTGCATGCACCAAGTACCTAATTTTGTAATGACATTTTTACCATTACCGATAATTAATTAATAAAAAAAAATTTAGGCCATAATAGTATTCCTAATCAAACTCTATATGGCTATATCTATGCTAATTAACTTCGATAACAACAAATGTAGCTTGACTAGCACGTGTCTGCGCCTAGCATTTTGGGGCCCTAGACAAAATTTAAAAGAATGAAAAAAATATCTCCATTTTGTAATTCATCACAGCCGCATGTTTCATGATAACAGTGAACAAAATTGGGACCAAATAAAGATGAATGACAAGTTTGCAACCAAAGATTACCGGTCATAATCAATCTAGCTAAACCAAAAAAAATCAAAAAAATGGCTCTACGTGTCTTCATAGTTAACGCAATTTTTTGGGGGAAATATCGGAACTCTAGTTACAAATTTTGGGTAAAATATGTATAAACATAGATAAACAACAGTTTCTTGAAACTACTACAACTTTTTCTTTGTATTTCATGTAAAACTTCGGTACACCATCTCACAACATACAAACCCTAGTTGTAAATAGTATGCGAGGAGATGTAACTCTGAATCTTAAAGATGAAAGATTATTAAAATTATTCCCATAATTAAATGTGTATGGTGATAAGATACGTACCTAAAAGCTGCGAGATTGGAGTAAGATATAGAACCGAACTCATTGTCTTCGGAGTCCTTAAGCATGACAACAAGCGCCGCAACACAAAGCCCCACTGGAGCTAACCGGAGCATTGTTTCGGCGGTTCGCATTCCGGGACCAACCTCCTCCCACTTATCCGTCGCACCGCCACCGGAACCGCCGTGGTTACCCTTGTCATGATCGTTACTCTTCTCCATTTTCTTCTCAATTTTATTTTGTCTCTTTTTGTGGTTCCTGAGGAAAAATGTGGTTATAACAAGTGGTGAGGATTTTAATGTGTTACATTAAATAAAAGGAAGTGTTGGATCGATAGGTTGGTGAATGCATTTAATTTCGATATTCATGACACTTCTCCTCACACTTCCCTAGAAGAAAACATTTAAAAGGCTTCGAATTTGATAAGTACTCCACTAAAAATGCGACAAAAAAAAAAAAAAAAAAAAAAAAAAAANGATCACTCCCCTACGAAGAAGTAAACACAGTATATATTTTCAAAGAAATAAATTGTGTTTATATATAGGATTATAGGATACCAAATTTTGGAGCTAATCCAATCTCGTGATCGAGAGTAGATCCAGAATAAAACTTGTTTCTTCGTGGATAATAAATGTATAGAGTTATAGTGTGGCTACGTACGTTTCCTCATAATAGTATGGTTACCGGATTAGTTGGTTTAATAAAAGCAACTAATTCTAAATTTGTATCCACTATATATGTGACTATATTTGGTGGATCAAATGAATGCTCCTGCAAACTTTCATTATCATAAGGCCTCCAAGCTTTATTTTGTATTAATAATTTAATACCTTTGTAGATCGAGAATCTTATAATTATTATGAAATATATATTGAATATTACGAGATAGTAGTTTTGAATCAAAATAGTTTTTGTTCACGGCAAAGTAATTGAAATCATCTATCTTGTATTTTTGTGTTGAAATGTATCGTGAATTAACTATTGTTTCTTAACAAGTTTTTCTAAAATCCATTTCTAGTTGTTCATTCTTGTTTTTCTTGCAAACAGGACCCTATAATGTTTTAAAATATTTGGGGTGTATTCAGTCAAACTTCTATAACGATTTAATTTATGCTCAAAATGGTAAATTTATTTTAGAAACATGACTCTATAATTTTTCAAAAGTACTCGATAATTAATTTAAAATTTTTTAATTTAAAATTTTTTAACAATTTTTTATTAATTATTCAAAATTAAAAAATTATACTTTTAAAAGATATACACTTAGAGTGGTTAAGATAGTGTGTTCGCCTTTAGAGTGATCAGCTTTCAAGCCGTATTTAAGAAAATTCAAGTTAATAAAAAGGAGTTCAGTTCTTTTTCTTTAGGCTTAATCTCCCTCCATGGACGGAGCAGTATAGGATCATGTGGGTCAAATGACCCTGGTAAATTTTTAAAATTGGTTAAATTTTTAGGGATAAAATTAAATTAACCCTGATAAAATAGCACAATTGACCCTTATAAAAAAAATTTAACAACATAATTGATCCCTTAAATTTTTGTTTGATCCTGATAAACTGATTTCCTAGTTCCGCTACTGTCTCCCTCTCACGTAATGATAAAATAGATAATCTGACACGACATGTCTATTCAATTTCGCATCAAATTACATTTGTAAACAATGTTTTTTTTATTGGTTTTTTTGAGCTAATCATCATTTCTTGTTAAAAAACAAAAAAATGATATACACTTATATTTGATTCGAGTTTAGTGTAAGCTAAATATATAGATCTTTAATATAAAAAATGACTTCATTGGTTGGTTCGGGTCTTTTTAATATTCTTGGAATTAGATTTTGACTATTAAAACAAATTAGAAGAAGAAAAAAAACGAATAGTACAGTAAACATTTTTACTACGGATTATTTTGCTTTCAACGAAGCAATAAGAAGAAGAAATAAAAAAAACTAACAAAATCTAACATAAAACAGAAAAACATAAGAGAGTCTTGTTGTTACCCAAACCATTTTATTTGTATACAACATTAAACGATCACGCTCCTCCAAATTTCTTCTGCAGGACATAAACGTACTCAATGATCCTATCAGAATCAGCTAATGCCTTAACCACACTCTCTCTTTCCAAACACCTCTTGGTCCACGTAGTCAATTTCGGAAACTCTTTTTCGATACTGAAATCACCAAATTTCTCCATGGCCTTGAACCAGCTGTAGTATCCCATCAATGCAATGTCCATATATCCGAACACTTCCCCACCATAATAAGGCTTGTCTCCGAGCTCTGTTTCAAGTGTCTTGAAATGTTCCAACAGTTCCTTCTTCACTGCCGCATGTTCTTCGCCCACTGTTGCCCATATCTTCCATGATGGGTCGTAAAACTGAACAAACAAATCAAAATCACCAAAGTCATATACGAGCATTTTGAGAGAAGAAAAAACGAGCATTTTGATATCTTTTTTGGAACTCGATTTAATGTTTTCGTTTGTTGTGTATTTCTTTATTCCTAGACGAATTTTAAAACTTTAATTAAGACCTAATGCAAAACCGTTTTATGTTTTTGGCGGTTGCATGTTAATAAAGAGCCGAGAAATATAATAATTTTTAATTTGTTTTTCACTTTTACATTTTCTACCATTATGCGATATCAACTATGATAAAAGGCCCAACAAAACATCATCTAAAACCCTAAAATTTTGGGATCTCAGTAAAGAAATCAAATAAAATTTATATTAAAAAAAACAGAGAAAATTACAAATTATAATTATACCTTTCTGTCGATGAAATCAGCCCAAAATCTAGCTTGAGACTTGAGGTAAGGATCAGAAGGAAGGATCGGGTATGTATCGGACCAAACCTCATCGATGTACTCAAGCTGAATAAGAGACTCACAGATGGGTTTACCTTTGTGGATGAGAACCGGAATCTTCTTGTGGATAGGGTTCATCTCGAGGAGCAAAGGAGTCTTAACCCAAGGATCCGTTTCCTTGTACTCATACTCCACTCCTTTCTCAGCCAAAGCCATCTTTGTCCTCATCCCAAACATGCTTGGCCAGTAATCAAGAAGAATCACTTCATCCGCCATTTTTTCTTAAGAGCCGGCTTAGCTCTGATCAATTGAAAATTTTCAACTGTTTGTGTAGTGTTTATTGAAATGTAGATAAGTATGTTTGAGAGGTCGAGGGTTTTGAGGGATTTTCTAGTAACGCGTTCCACGTCACATGACTTAAATACATATATTGTTTTTCTTGGTATTAATTAAAATAATATTATTCACGTTGACTCATAATTTTAATTCTTTCATTTTAATTTTATTAACACCATAAGGCCATATCTTAGTAAAATAATATTTTAAAAATATATATCTATATATATGTATGAGAGAAAAGAGAAACGGTCTCTCATTTAGTTGACAAACTGATTTTGCCATATGAGTTTTTTATATAGTTAATGATTTAGTGATTTACCCACTCTACTATATTTAATGATTTAGTGGGAGTATTGGTTTAAGATTTAGAAAGAATTTTAATGACTTTATATTTTTAAAATCTTGCTAACTTTTAAAATTATAGAAAATTAGAAATTAAAAATGAAAGATTCTATAAGAGATTGTTTAGGAAGTTATTTTAAATCTTGCTGATTTGTGTTTCCTAATCTTGTAAAATCTTTCTATTTGATGAAAGAGTTTTCATGACTTTTGTTATGAAGGAAATGACATAAAATCATAAACCAATAACACAAAATTTGAATTCATTAACAAATCCAAGATTCTTTTGTTTTAATTGAATAACATAAAACTTTTCATGACTTTATAAGACTCTTAGTGGGGGTTATTGGTTTAAGATTTGAATAGAGTTTTAAAGATTTTAAATGTTATGTAGAATCTGTTGTTATTAGATCAAGATTTTGTTAAACTCTGTTAAAGTTTAGTGTTATTAGTTTGTGATTTATAAAAAGTCATTTAAAATATTAACAAATCTGAGTTATTGGATTCAGACTTTTATAAAGTCATTAAAAGTTTTGTGTTATTCAATTAAAACAAAAGAATCTAGAATTCTTAATGAGTTCAATTATTATGTTATTGGTTCATGATTTTAGACACTTTCTTTACAAAATAAAGTCATGGAAAATATCATAAAAATACAGGGATTGTTTGGAGGACTTTACAAGATTTTAGAAAACTAATCAACAAAACTCTCTAGCAATCTTTAACAATCTTTCACTTATTCATTTTTTATGATTTTGTTAAACTCTTCAAAAATCTTCATAAATCTCAAACCAATACCATCCCCTTAATCCAACACTAGATTTATCAAGATTTTAGATAACTTTTTAAAAATCCACAACCAATAACACCAAATTTTTAAAAAGTTTTAAAAAATCTTGATTGAATAACAACATATTTTACATAACTTTTAAANCATAAAATCATAAACCAATAACACAAAATTTGAATTCATTAACAAATCCAAGATTCTTTTGTTTTAATTGAATAACATAAAACTTTTCATGACTTTATAAGACTCTTAGTGGGGGTTATTGGTTTAAGATTTGAATAGAGTTTTAAAGATTTTAAATGTTATGTAGAATCTGTTGTTATTAGATCAAGATTTTGTTAAACTCTGTTAAAGTTTAGTGTTATTAGTTTGTGATTTATAAAAAGTCATTTAAAATATTAACAAATCTGAGTTATTGGATTCAGACTTTTATAAAGTCATTAAAAGTTTTGTGTTATTCAATTAAAACAAAAGAATCTAGAATTCTTAATGAGTTCAATTATTATGTTATTGGTTCATGATTTTAGACACTTTCTTTACAAAATAAAGTCATGGAAAATATCATAAAAATACAGGGATTGTTTGGAGGACTTTACAAGATTTTAGAAAACTAATCAACAAAACTCTCTAGCAATCTTTAACAATCTTTCACTTATTCATTTTTTATGATTTTGTTAAACTCTTCAAAAATCTTCATAAATCTCAAACCAATACCATCCCCTTAATCCAACACTAGATTTATCAAGATTTTAGATAACTTTTTAAAAATCCACAACCAATAACACCAAATTTTTAAAAAGTTTTAAAAAATCTTGATTGAATAACAACATATTTTACATAACTTTTAAAGTCACTAAAATTCTTTCTAAATCCTAAACCAATAACCCCTTACAAATATAAAATACCTTGCTACTGATTAAGTTTATAACTTAGATAGAAAGCCCATTTCACATTGGTCCTAACGTATTCGGTTCGCAATAAATAAAAAGAATCCAGTCCATTTGTTTGCCCCTTTGCTTTAAAAAAAAAATTCAGTGTAATTGGCATTTCTTTTTTATGAAATGTGTAATGATTGATCAAATAATAAAATTTTAAATTTGTATATATACAAGAGAGTTATGGATTTGTTTTACAAAAAATTGGCTAAGTAAAAATTGGCTTAGACCATCTTTAACGGAGAACGATGAATCGTTTCTCACAACAACTAAAACAAATAATTTTATTACACATTTTTTTTTTGATTTAATTTTTAATACTAATACCAATAAAAAAAATTGACACATATCTATTTTCACATAAGTAACGTTGTTTATATTGCTCTACCAAGTAACGCTTCTTATTCTTTTTTCTTCTTTCTCTTCTTTTAATTATTTGTTTAATAAGAGCATTAACGTGATTAACCACCACTAATCATCCCCTAAGAAACTCAACAGAGCGTAGAGGAGAGGCCATCAACCAACGTTGGGACAGATTTCATTGACACTTTGTTTAAGATATATAAAAAAACAAATCTATTGTTTTACTTTTGGACCTGATTAGTTGGTAGTGGTACTCTTTAAATTCGATATCATGGAAGACAACTTAAAATCTTCTTCTCATGACAACGGGCGAGATATCTCAAAGTAAAAAACTAACAATCATTGAAACAAATGCAAAATATTAGGCATGCGTAACATGTGTATTATTTTGAAACACCTTTAGATTTCGAAACAGAAGATAAAAAGCAGAGCAAAAATAGCAAACACAAAAGAGAAACGTAGAATAAACATTACAGAATAGAATCAAACGATATCTATTCGATCCCAAAACGTTTCTTTAGCTCAGGAACGAACTTAATGATCTTCTCCGAATCAGGAAGAGACTTAGCCACACTCTCTCTCTCCGCACACCTTTTACCCCAAGCAATCAGTTTTGGACACTCTGCTTCAATGCTGAAATTCCCAAACTTCTCATACGCCTCAAACCAGCTGTAAAACCCAATGAGAGCTATGTCCACGTAACCGAACGTTTCACCTCCAAAGTAAATCTTGTCGCCAAGCTTAGACTCTAGTGTCTTTAGTATCTCGATGAACTCCTTCTTCCCTGCCTCTTGCTCTTCTCCTTTCGCTCCCCAAGTCAACCTCGCCGAAGCATACACCTAAAATCACATTATATACAAAAACATTAATGTAGATGTCTTGGTTCACAAGAAAGCTATTTTTTTGGAAGCTAGATTGATTTTACCTTCTTGTCGATGTAATCTCCCCAAAACTTGGCCTGAGCTCTCTGGTAAGGATCAGAAGGAAGGAGTGGGTTTACCCCGGGCCAAACTTCGTCGATGTATTCGACTTGGATGAGAGATTCACAGACCGGTTTACCATTGTGGATGAGAACCGGGATTTTATTGTGAACCGGATTCATCTCGAGGAGAATCGGGCTTTTGTTCCATAGATCTTGTTCTCTGTAATCGAACTTGACATTTTTCTCCTCTAGAGCAATCCTCGTCCTCATTCCGAACATACTCGGCCAGAAATCAAGAAGAATCACCTCGTCCGCCATTGTTGTTGTTGTTGATATTAAGCTCACTGAGATATTTTTGTTTTGGTGTCTTGAAGTATATGGTGAAGAGAAGAAGGTTTTATAGAGGAGAAACATTAACTACAAAACGAAATCGCATTTTGCTTGTTGGTACATCAACTTTTCCCATTACACTAATATCTAAAATTAATAAATCACGTTAAAGTAGTTTTATTTAATACGAAGGGAATAAACTTTTCACTAATCATTCTTTTTCATTAGCTTTTCAGCTTAAAATATTCGTTTAGGTTCATTGTTTTGTATTATTGAATGTGAGTGCATGTATGAAGGGGGTTTGTAATTAGTATTGTAATTTGTGTGATTAGTATGATAAAATTTCATGTTGAGTTTTTTTTTTCTTGTATTCTTAAGTTCATATAATTCCAGTAATTCAAATATTTATATTTTTCAGACATGTTAACATTTACGGGAAATTTTTAAAAACAAATGCTTCTTTTTTTTCTTTGGGGCAAACAAATCACTGCTTACGTCATCATACTTGATACACACACATTTCTGATACAAACAAATCAAATGCTTAGTATAAGTATAAGCTAATCAATTTAGCTTAAATTCATTTTTTGAGAGGTGCAAGTCGTTGACCTACTCAATTTATTAATGTGTTTTCGATTCATTTACATTGACCACAGGATTTACAGAGTTGAATTGGTTATGTCACTGCTTACGGCATCCTACTTTTGAGTTTGGAGTTTGGACGGTGGGTTTTCAAATGTATTCCTTGCCAAATTTGTATTGCACCTATTGGTGTTAGTTTGATACCAAAAAACAAATTTGTATTGGTTACCTTTTTTTTATTGTCGGGCCTCTGTTACTTACTTTTAAGGATGCCAACAACAAACCAAAAAAAGGATCAAATTTTAGCTGTCTAAAACATAAAAAAAATGGTGTAGAATCGGTTTGCAGTAAATAATAACTAGCTACTAAATTTTAACCAATTTTTCCAATACTTAAAATGATGAAACGAAGTCTGTTTGAACCATACATTATCCAACGATCTTTAGTTGTGTTCGGTTAAAAAGTTCTCAGTTAGGTTTAGTTTTCAATTAGTTTGTTTCGTTCTTATATTTCCTGCAAACGGTAAAATAGACCAAATTCACTATTGATATCCACTTTATTGCATACAAATGTTTATATTTCATCATTCAACTCAGTCCATTCTATATCACATACTATTGTATATTACATTGCATACTATATTGTCCGCTCTCTACCCTAATATATAGGTTAGCATACGAAAAAGTTAGTCCAGTATTGGATAACCATTCAAAGCCAAGAATAAAAATATATATAAATAGGCTAGAGGTGTAAATTTGAGTACTCACAGACACAAAATAGGAACCGAGTAGTTGCAGGTAAATTTGAGTAATTTAAATAGTTTTATTATGATTAACACAACATTCTCCAAATTTATATAAGCACAAAACAAAAAATCGAATTTAAAAAGAAAAGGGACTTGTTTAAACTGTAGAATGCAAATTAATTAATCTTCGTAATAATTTGTATTTTCATACTCGTACTGCTTCTTCAATCTGATTCATAATTAATATGAGGCTCTAGAAAAAGAAGATCCAACCACACTTCTAAAGCACACCCTCGAGAATAGCCATTAATTTTGGAAGAAGTTACTTGAGCAACATAGGGGATTAATTTATAAATCGCATATGAAACCTCGTGATCGCTCATTCCTGCTTCCTGCAAGAAATTAATCAAGTCTAGTCTGCTCCAACACTCGTCTCCATTGATGAACTCGTCAGCAAACGACAAAGTCGTGAATGACGACTGATGATCTTGGTCGAAGATCCTCGCATTGACTCTGACTTTGCCCGCATCTTCTGGTTCAGCATCGTGTTTGATTTTGTGTCCACGCGAGACTTGAACACCCTCTAAAGTTTGAGGCTCATCGTAAACAATAAGATCCAACGTCACTTGTAAAGCACACCCCGGAGAATACCCATCACTTTCTGAAGAAATTATTTTAGCAACAACGCGAACTAAGTGATGCATGGCATGTGCAATATCGTAGTCGCTGATCCCTGATAGGTTTAAGAAATAATCCAAGTCCAATTTGCTTTGACACTCGTTGCGATCATCGTTGGCGAATTCGTCGACGGACGACTTTCTCGTGAATGTCAAGATTTCGTCGTCTCCTCCGAAGATCCTTGCGTTGACTCTAACTGTGCCCACATCTTCTGGTTCAGGATCGTGTTTGATTTCGTGTTCGAAAACACCCGTGAACATGATTATAAAGTAACAATAATAATTCTGGTGGTTTCTGTTTTTGCTTTCTCTCTTTGGTGTTGTGGTCACCCAAGAAGAAATTGATATCGATGATGTAAGGGTTTAGCGGTGAATGAACTCATATATTTATAGCAGAGACCTTTGTCGGTTCCTAATTTTTTTTTGGGATTTTTGGGATAACATTTTCCATTTTTTTTTGTCAAGTCCATTACGATTTCCATTTATTATCTTTTTAAAAGAAGAAAATTACATAAGTCCATTACGATTTCCATATTAGCTCTTCTTCCTTTATTGATTTTAATAAATTCCTTTTCCTTAAAGGTGAATTTCTATTACACTATGGAAAATTTAGAAGCAATATATAATGTGAGTTTTTAATTTAACATATTCGTGATTGAAGAGCTAACTAGTGTAGAACATATGCTACTACGTACTACTTAAGTAATAATGAGTCAAAATCGTTTTGCAATTAAAGTCCAAAACACTACAGTACTACACGTTACACAACACATAAACAAATAGAACCCACATCAGAGAAACTTTCATCTCTTCATCATCATTTTCTCTTACCTCTTCTTTGACGATCATCCAACATCAACTATCACTCACACACGAAACAGAGGAAGAGGAAGAAGAAGATGATGATATGATGGATGTGGACATGCCATGTCTTCTCTTCCAAGTTCCACTTATGGTTAGCCTTGAAACAAGCTTGTCTCAATCTCTTTGTCTTATCCTCAAACTTCAAATCTGGTAACTTCTCAATTGTTTCTTCTCCTTCTCGAGCTTTTCCAAAGCGTTTCTTAGCTTGCCTTCGTTTTCTTCCCCTTCCATCTTCTGCAGGTCCTGTTACAATAATAAATATAGTCACATCAAAATTCACCGAAACAGTAGACCATCACATTTAGGCTTTTACATGGTGTTTCAATTCGAAAACAAAATTTCTTTTCTATAATAAAAAAAACCCCAAGAGAAGAATTCCTAATGATACAAAAGAGGAATTTCACATGTTATAACATAGTTATATTATATGTAAGTTGTTTATTATACCTTGACATTACTGATGAGTTTTTGTAGGCTCATGAGCTTACGATGAGGCCAGCGTTGAATACCCAATTCGCGACATCTCTTCTTCAAAAGAGTTAAACCAATGTTAACTTCTTTAGCCGCTTGAGTTATGAGCATGTAGAAGTACAATGAGATAATTTCTTTCGACAATGTCTTCGAAACAGAACAGCTAGAAACACATTCTTCTCTGCATCTCCTCTTCTTGGTGGAGATGGTTTCACTCTTTTTCTCCAAATCAAGATCGAGCATCGACTCTTCTTCGGTCCAACAGAACCGTCCCCACTAAGTAAATCTGCTAAAACAGAACGACAAGAATGAGAAGTGCACACATAAAATCCATGAGAACAAAACATAATTAAGTGCAACATGTACTGATATATGCATACCGTCGAGATACGATGAAGATAGGATCAAGATCAGGCAAAGCCAGAAAGCTTGAGGCAGAAGGAGGAAAGTCATCTACTCATCTTCTAAGCCGAAGAAAAGATTCGCTAACTCGCTGCATTAAGAACACACAACAGTTAAAACATGGATCAAGAACTACTAGCTAGAAACACGTTTAAAAACACTCATGCAGGATGAGTCATTAAATTTACCTTTGATGAGAGTGAGAGTAAAGTGATGAGTGGTTTAGAAATGAAAATGAGTGATCTTCTTTGCCAAATACTTGATCATACTCCAATTTGCAAATCATATAATATATTATAGATCGATAAAAGCCAATTTAATTATCTCAAAGTCGTATAACCAAGGTTATTTATTAATTTTGAGTATACAAAAGGAGTATTATTATGCAGACAAGACCTCAAACAAAATAGAACGAAACAAGAAGAGACATGGAAACAGAACAAAAGAAGAGATTTACTCTAACTCAAGTTTCTTCCTACGCTCGGAAACGAACATAGTGACCTTCTCCGACTCAGGCAAGGCTTTAGCAACGCTCTCTCTCTGCAAACACCTTTTGGCCCACGAAATCAGTTTTGGACACTCTGATTCGATATTGATATTCCCATACTTGTCGTACACTCCAAACCAGCTGTAGAACCCAATGAGAGCTATGTCCACATACCCGAACGTTTCGTCTCCGAAGTAATCTTTGTCTCCAAGCTCGGATTCAAGCGTCTTGAGTATCTCGATTAACTCCTTGGATGCTTCTTGTTCCTCACCTTTCGTCGCCCAAATCCTCCTCGCCGCAACATTCACCTGGTCCATTAGTAAAAAAAAAGTTACAAACAAGAGACTCTAGCTGAAATAACCGAACCAAACCAATCCAATATACTTAAACCGAAACAAAAACCAGAATTTGTGTAGAAACCAATTGGTTTAACATAACGAAACAGAGATTTCAGTAGTAATAAACTAATAGCATCAAACCTAACCGAAATCAAATCAAACTGTAAATCGGTATAAAGCATATACTTCCTCTGTCTCATGAAGATTGATGTTTTGAGGCTTTCACATATATTAAGAAAATTTTTAGTTTTTATTTGTTAATTAATTTATAATTACTTTTTGGTAGAGAGAGAAAATATAAACCAATAACAATTCAAAAAATTTAATATTTTAAATGATTACTTGTTGAAGTTTGTAAAACATCAATCTTTGTGGAACAAAAATATATCCCAAAATATCAATCTTTGTGAGACAGAGGGAGTATAAAACAACCAGATAAACCAAAACCAAACCGTAAAATTGATACCTTTTTGTCGATGAAGTCGGCCCAGAATTTGGCAAGAGCTCTCTTGTAAGGATCGGAAGGAAGGAGAGAGCATTTGTTGTCGGGCCAAGTCTCGTCTATGTACTGGAGCTGAAAGAGAGACTCACATACCGGTTTACCATTGTGGATGAGAACCGGGATTTTCTTGTGAACCGGATTCATCTGGAGGAGCAAGGAGCTCTTATTCCATAGATCCTGTTCTCTGTAATCGTACTCGACTCCTTTCTCCGCCAGAGCAATCCTCGTCCTCATCCCGAACATACTCGCCCAAAAATCCAGAAGAATCACCTCCTCCTCCTCCGCCATTACTTGAATTGCTGCTCTATCGATTTAGCTCACTAATAAGAAGAGATCTCTTTGCTAGCTACTCTCTCCCTCGTTGTTTTGACAAGTGTGGTGGTGAAGAAGAATACATGTTCCGTAATTTATAGTGTGATGAGTAAACTAATATTTTAAATGATTTGTGTTAGTTTTATGTCACTGCCTGCGTCATCGTGCTTTTGACGGCTGATTTGAGTAATGGAGTACTGAACTAATCACTTAAAATTCGAATTAATTTAGCAATTTTTTTTCATTTTTAAAGCGTAACCACGTGCGAAAGACGAACGTGTGTGTGTCAGTGTGAGTTTAAACTCATATTCAGAATAGATAATGTCGTAGAATTTTATTTTGTATCAGAAAAGATGATTTTTTATATACTTTTATTAATTAATGGTAAAAGATTGTAAATTTCAAGAATTATAGTTTGATGAAATACTATTGGTTAATAATTATAAAAATATGTTATTATAAATAAATAATACACTTATTGCTAGACATTAAATATTTTTCTTGATTAATGTAAAAATACTCAAACATCATCTATTGTGATACAGATGGAGTGGTCAAGATCACAAAAGTTGTTACATAGAAGTCAAAACTTTTGGAGGATGATGATGAAAGGTATTTCACTTTCTCAGTCCACCAATTTTAATCATACGAACATCGGATTCAATCGAACCAACAAGATTCAGATCAACACTCTCAATCCTAATCCAACCCATTCTCGATTTCCCCGACGACCCCTCCGTGTTCTCTCGCTCTCCGTCGATCCATCCGCGGCGAATCGGAATGTTAAATCAGCCGTTGAATCTCACGCGCCGCCTCTTGTGGTTGTTGGATCTGCGAACGCCGACATCTACGTTGAGATCGAGAGATTGCCCAAGGAAGGAGAAACGATTTCGGCCAAGACAGGGCAAACGCTAGCCGGAGGAAAAGGCGCGAACCAGGCGGCGTGTGGAGCGAAGCTTATGTATCCGACTTACTTCGTTGGTCGTTTGGGTGAGGACGCGCATGGGAAGCTTATCGCCGAGGCCTTGGGTGATGGTGGCTGTGGGGTTCATCTGGATTACGTGAGATCCGTGGATGATGAGCCGACGGGACACGCCGTGGTTATGCTTCAATCCGACGGTCAGAACTCGATCATTATCGTTGGTGGTGCTAATATGAAAGCTTGGCCTGAGAAGATGAGTGATGATGATCTTGAGATCGTCAGGAATGCTGGTATTCTCCTGCTTCAAAGAGAGATCCCAGATTCCATCAACATTCAAGTTGCTAAGGTCCACATTGTTTTACTTTGTTCAAAATTCAATTTTGAGTTACTTCAGTGAGAGTTGGTCTAGTAATAGAATTAAGGAAGCTATGAATGAATGGATGCAGCTTTAGTCTTCTTGACAACAATGTCAGCTTTTAGGAGTGTAGGTTGATCATATGCTGGTGGGTTTGTTTGCAGGCTGTGAAGAAAGCAGGGGTTCCTGTCATCCTTGATGTTGGAGGAATGGATACGCCAATCCCGAATGAGCTATTGGATTCTATTGACATCTTGAGTCCGAATGAAACTGAGCTCAGTCGCTTGACCGGAATGCCAACTGAATCTTTTGAACAGATTTGCCAAGCTGTTGCTAAGTGCCATAAGTTGGTATGTCCCTTTTTTTTTGCTTATTACCAATACATCAGACTTAAAATTTGGGTTAATCATCGTTGCTGCAACTGGACTCTTTGAAATTGCTCGTTTAGTGGGGTTTATAAGGTTTAAGCTATGTTTTTCCTCAGGGAGTTAAGCAAGTCCTAGTGAAGCTCGGGTCCAAAGGATCTGCACTATTCATAGAAGGGGAAAAACCAATCCAGCAGTCTATAATACCAGCTGCACAAGTTGTCGATACTACAGGAGCTGGGGATACTTTCACGGCAGCATTTGCAGTGGCTATGGTAGAGGGCAAGTCCCATGAGGAATGCTTGAGATTTGCTGGTAATAATAGTTGACAAACTCGAAGAAATCTAGTTTTCTAACACATAATTCAGATTAGTTTTGTCTCACTTTTGGTTCTATCTTCCGGTGCCTACAGCTGCAGCTGCCTCTCTTTGTGTCCAAGTAAAGGGTGCAATACCGAGCATGCCCGACCGAACATCTGTCTTGAAGCTCCTTAAATCTAGTATCTAAAACGTGATACTCTCTTTCAACTTTTTTTTATCAATAAAATCTCTTTGGTATGTAGTTTGTAGTTTTTATCAATAAAACCTCTTTGATACTGTGATATACTTACTTAATAAATTACAGAATTTTGGATAAGGTTTAAATAGTTGTATATGAATATACATCCTAAAACCAGATCACATTAAATTATCTGTTTTAAACCCATGGTGAAATACTCTATTTTAAGATTTTTTTCGCTTCTAAAGATTGATGTTGTATATTGAAATAACTAAAATAATTTTTTAAAATGTTTTTCTCCGCATGACATTTTGTCTAAACTTTATATTTTCTCTTTCTACCAAAAAGTAGTTATAAATTAATTTATTAATAAAACTTTAAATTTTTTTTAATATATGTAAAATTGTCAAAATATCAATTTATTAGAGACAAAAGGAGTATATAGTCGTGAAGTGACCTTAGTGCAGTGGCAAGAGGTAAGTCCATTTGTAGAAGGCACCATCACACCCGGGATCGAGTGTCAGTTCCAATGTAGAAATTTGGCTAATGTGCTGGCCCAATAGTTGACAAAAAAAAAAAAAAAA
>NC_025701.1:7880345-7889400 GCF_000633955.1 Camelina sativa | reverse complement strand
AAAAAAAAAAAAAAAAAAAAGAGTATATAGTCAATGACAATATGATCATCATTGCAATATGATGCGACTGTATAATTATTTAAGATATAAAAATGTTAGTTTTTTGTGCTTTTTTTAATATATGATAATTACATTAATTCAATATATATTATAACAAAAACTAATATTAAAATTGTATTGCTTAACAAAAAAAAACTACAAATGATAGTCTAGTCCTAGGCTACTCTGAAAAATTCTTGTGGTTGCAACTTCGGCCTTAACTTCAGTTTTGAATTTCACGCAAACCTACCTTTCCTTATCTTTGATGATTATCAGTTTTTTTTTTTTTTTTGATTTGTGAAGTCTCGCTCTCCAATAATCTAGGGAATAGGATCAAAAGCTTTAGAGCATCAGCAGTTGGAAGAAACCGAGTGATGTCCTCCAAATCATCAAACATAGCACACAAGAACCTTAAATCAAATAATCTAAGCAAAGCACAAAAAACAAGAGAACGAGAAGTTTAATACTCATACTCTAATCCTGGTTTGGCGATTTTCGCTGCAACTCTAACTTCAATTTCACTTTTGAACTTCACGCGTAATTCATCATATTCTTTCCTTTTATGATCACTCTTCATGTTCTAGGATGATCAAATAGATGGCTTTTATCGGAGAGAGCTTTGATCATGCGACAGTCTAAGAGACACTCCTACCACCTAGTTGTGGTTAATCCCCCAAATCCCATGTTCCATGTTCTTCTCCGGTGATTCTCCCCCTCAATTTGCAGATCATTTTCAAGACAATGGCACCAGTCTCTGGTGAGTTCTCTGGCTCCCTCATCGTTTTAACGACCGCAACTTCTCCAATTTCTTTTGGAGCCTTCACTTTCGTAGAGTTGATTCTTCTCTGGTCCTCATCAATATCACGCTTAGATTTTACTCTTCTGCAGATCCTATTGTGAGTGGAATCACTCGTCTCCCTCTTCAACTGAATCTTCTCAAATCCAGCTTCTTTGATTGCGAATTTAGTTGACTTCCTGTCGTCATTGGAAGCGGCCTAAACTGATCAGGAGGATGCTCTTTCCACTGAATAAGGGCTTGAGTGACAGTTTTGTTATGTGCCACTGATGCAACGAGTTCTCCCCTTTTCTGCAAGGTTTTGTCTGCATCAACATGTGAGTTTTCCCGTGGAAGATTAGGCAACTGGATAAAATGTTTTAGCTCAGACATGGTCTCAAAGGCGGTAGAGAACTGCTTATCAACACTAGATATCCCAAAACAGCAACTAATGGAGATCTTCATTTCTTTCTTCTTATCAAAAACGAGTGGGTCACTCAACAAGATCAAACTCACGGTAGTAGTGAACCAGATCAGCACAAAACTCTCCCACTGTCTTTTAACCATGAATTGTATGATCACACCATTATAGGAAAAGGTCTCGATTTCAGTTAAAAGCCCCCACATGTTGTGTTGTTTCATTGTCAATGAACCAAGAGACATCTCTCCTTTGAGTTTGTTTTCATTGTCAAACAATGATATCTCATAAAAATCCAACAGCCTCTTACCTTGTGTCTCACCCCCTGTTTGCAGCTTGGAATCAATGAAAAATTCGTAAAGCTTCTCAATTAACCTCAATTCTTTGCCCAGCTCGCATAGAGACTTAGCTCCTCCTGGATCAAATGGTCGCTTGTGGCAAGTGCAAATCCCAAGCAGATGTTCCCGAGGTTGCTTTGTCCAGCTGATGTTTCTTCGATTGATGTCAAACATTTCCATCTGATTTTGGTGTCTCGAGCTGTAGCTTACATCATTCAACGACAAAACCAAATGGCCTCTCTCTGCTTCAATTTCCAGCAAGTACAACCTCTCATCTTTATAGTCTTTCTCATGATGAATGTGTTTGTTCTGTCCCCAAGACATTCCAGCAATAATCTTGGTACCAATAGAGAAGGTTTCATAATAACTTATATGATCAGCTTCACACCCACATTGAAGAGCTTGTTTCCATATGAAAATCAACAAAGTGAAGTAGTTCAGACCTGAAAAACTTTGAAGTTCAATGTTGAGCTGCTCCAAATCAACGTATTGAGTGCATCCAGCTTTAGAATGCAACAACCTGTGGTTCTTGGTGAACAGTAGCTTGTGGTCTTTCTCTTGTTTGCTCAGCACTTTAAACTCATCTTTATTGTAACTCTTTCACTTTCACACCTAGTTGCACAAAATTCTTTGAGAACCTTTCTCCATTGTGTATGGAAACTCATGTGCTGCAACATCAGCCTTTCAACCATAATAAGACCACATATGTTATTCATATCAATTTGCAGCCCTGAAAATGATTGTAATAGCCTAGATCTCCATTTATGCTTCAAGTAGAACTTCATATTAGCAAAACTAAGCTGCCTAAAGCCTGCAACTGGCAGCTCCTTTCTGCATGCCTGAACCTTAAACCATGCATTCACTATCCAATCTTGAGTTTCTTTCACCAGTGGAGTGGCCATCTCTGCATATTTTTCTTCTTTAAGCTTCATGTTGTGAATACCCAAACAAACCAATAAGTTTCTAAACATCTTTGTAATTCCAGCTTGAGTGTCCATTAGCCCATTCTTTTCTTCATCATAACTCAGCCATTGATTACATAAATCAGCCCTTGATGATCACAAAATCTTTTAATATGTAATCAAACATACATGTGGTTATTATTTCAACAGAGATGTTATAGAAGTAAAAGATTATTTTTTCCTACTAACTAACAAATAATTGATCTTATCCTCTGTTTTTTTTTTGGTTAAGTTTTTGATATTTGCTTATGTTTTGCTTATAATTTGCTCATGTTTTTCTTATATTTTGTTTATTTTTTTCAACTTTTATATTTTTCAAAAGTTTCAATAATCCCTTTGTATGGTACATGTGTAGTAAAAATAATGCATCATTTAAATGCATTAAAAAGTTAAATTGCTGTTTTGAAAAATAATTGATATAAATTTATTGAGTTATAATGCTAATATCATATGAATTTGGAATTGAAAAATTATAGAACCATAACAACTTTTTTAAGATCAAATACTTTAGACTTTTTTTCTACAAAAAAAAAATTAAAATATTCTTACTTTTCTAAATTATGTAAGTTGACTATAATCATCATTCTCAAAGTTATCAATCACAATATTATCGTTGAGAGTTGTCATCGATAAACAAATTTAAGTATCTACTAATATATTCATTTTTTATAAACAGAGTTATATAATTTGAAATTAAATGTGTATTTATAAAGAAACCGGAAATATTATCGCTCTTTTTCTCTTTTTAGGATTCTGAAACTATAGCAAGTAAATCACTAATCTTAGTGTTTTATGATTAAGAATAATATATACTGATCCATGCTTTGTTTGACTGTACTTGTAGTTGAGCAGTATAATTTTTGGAACCTATTAGCTCAACTTTTTTTTTTTTTTTTGTCAAGGAACTTAATTTTCCATTCAGAAGATCAAGGGGGATTACATAGTTTAAGGTTTCATCCCAAACAAGACTTAGTACAGCAAGATTTGAAACATTAAAAGCATAAGATAGAGTGATAAGATACTTTTCTCAACTTTTCTTATTCATAATACGTTCTGAATAATCAGTCGGTTTATGTATATTGTATCGATATACACAAACCAAATTTTAGGCAAGAATTTTCTTGATCAAATTGGTTCGAATTCAAATTCAGGTTTTCCATTGTAAAAAGATGTATCCATTAAATCATACCGAAATGTTGTTTAATTTCAGATAAGTCATTTTGGTTTAGCTAGTTTAGATCGGTTTCTCCAACATGAACGTACCTTCTTTAAATTTCATATTTTTTTTTCAGGCTCAACAAATATATATATCTATACAAGTTTAACGAAGCAGGCAAAATAAAGAGTTAGCAAAGCAGTAGGACTGTAGGAGGGTATCGAAAAAAAAAAGAATAAAGAAAGTGGAAGTTTCCCAAATGTTCACGTTGCTGCATGAGGCAATCTTAAATCCGTCGGTGTTGGGGCTGTTTCCAGGTGCCGTTATATTGACTCTGGTGATGTTGGTGATCGACGGTGAATATATTCAAGTGCTCTCCTCTCCTTTGCTGTTGAGTGATTTTAGTATACTGATTCTTGAGTATCTCACGAAATAGAATCCCATGTATCTGCAAAATTATATGCCAAACGTAATATAAATATAGATGTAATTCATATAGTATTTAAAACAATTTAAAATCGTACAGCAGGTAGTCTAGGCCTACAATTTTTTGCATGCACCGGAGGAGGACCAAGAGTCACTTCCTTGGCCGTCGATGGTTCGAAAGCTATTACTAGTACTGTTAGTTTTTTTCATTCGAGCATTGCTTACATTGGCCTTGCTAGTAACATTTAAAACCCTTTGTAATTAATTAGAGGCTATACATATATATACGAAGTCTTGTCATTCAATAAAAAGTTATATTACAAAAAAAATAGATATGATTATGTATAAAATAAACCGTGTGAGTGAGTGAGTTTTCATATATCTATATATATAAAGTGAACTTTTTCTCTCTTCTGGTACATCCACGTCAGCATTTTTTCTTAAATATTTTGAGTCTTTCGGATTGGACTTAATCCAAAATTTTGCAGAGATAATTCAGGTTCAGCAGTTTTTCTATCTTACTGATTAAACTTATGAATGTCTCTCCTCCACGATGTGTCCATGACTCTCCATCTCCACCGGTTGCTCCTCTCCTTAACTCATGATCCATGCTGTTTCATCATCTGATGTGAATTGAAGTCTTCCAGTCCTCTACACTTTCACTTATCCTTCCATGTCTTCCATCACAATTGCTACGGTTTAGTTTGTAACTGTTAATTATGTTCTTCCATCTTCTCTGATTTAATGGAGAGTCCACTACTTCTTCTTTAAATGTCGTAAGTCCTTCTGTTATATAAACCAATCTCTTCCTATTGTCATTTTCTCAACTTACATTTGGCCTTACATTCTCTGCTTAGAAGTATGAATTCTTTGTTCGTTTCTTTCGCTGACCTTAAAGCTGGTCGACTTGACCAACAAATCGTAGGTAGGATCCTCTGTTTCTGGCCTGCTTGAAACCTTAAAAAAGGTGGACAACTCATGGGGGTTGATTTCCTTCTGATTGACGAAAAGGTACCCTCAATCTCCATTCTCCCCTTCATTCATTCTTAATTCATTCGTTGAGGATGTTGTTCTCTCCTCAGATGGACAATTCGCCCTTTCCGGTAGCTGGGACGGTGAGCTCCGTCTTTGGGATCTAGCTGATGGTGTCTCCACTCGTCGATTCGTCGGACACACCAAGGATGTGCTCTCCGTCGCCTTCTCCCTTGACAACCGTCAGATCGTCTCTGCATCTCGTGACCGTACGATCAAGCTGTGGAACACTCTAGGTGAGTGCAAGTACACGATCTCAGAAGGAGGTGGTGACGGACACCGTGATTGGGTTAGCTGCGTCAGATTCAGTCCTAACACACTTCAGCCGACGATTGTGTCAGCCTCGTGGGACAAAACGGTGAAAGTGTGGAACCTCTCGAACTGCAAGCTCAGATCGACACTTGCTGGTCACACTGGATACGTGAGCACTGTTGCCGTGTCACCTGATGGTTCACTCTGTGCAAGTGGAGGCAAAGACGGTGTTGTTTTGCTGTGGGATTTGGCTGAGGGGAAGAAGCTTTACTCTTTTGAAGCTAACTCTGTGATCCATGCCCTTTGCTTCAGTCCCAACAGGTACTGGCTCTGTGCTGCAACTGAACAAGGTATTAAGATTTGGGACCTGGAGAGCAAGACCATTGTTGAGGATTTGAAGGTTGATCTCAAGGCTGAGGCCGAGAAGGCTGACAACAGTGGCCCTGCTGCCACCAAGAGGAAGGTACACACATACTAACAAACTAACTCATGACTTGATTTCGAGTTTCACTTTGGTTTTGATAGAATGCTCTGTTGTTGTTTGTAATGTTGGTTATGTCTGATGATTAAGTAGTAATCAAGGTCTGTTGTAGGAAATGAGGAAGTTCATTGAAAAGATTGTAATGGATTGATTTATTATTAATCTAGGTCTGTAATTCTGGTTGTTTTCTTTGCTTTGTCATGTGAGTTACTTGTGTTCTCGTCTTTTGCCTGTATTTAGCTTCACATAGAGGCATTACCCTGTTGTTGAGGATATGTATCTGTGAAACCTGTATAACAATTGCGTTTTTAGTCTATAGATTTGAGACTACCTTGTCAACGTAGGGTTATAATGTATTTCATTCTCCATACTCTTCGATTACCTAAGATATCTTGCAAGACTTGATATCTTCTAAAGTGTTCGTTTTTGGATGATTCATCATTCATGTTGTTAGACTTTATTCCTCAAGAATTTCGAACATAGCCCATTGTTTTCTGTGTATAACAATGGAAACTGAATTCGATACATAGGCCCGTGGTTTTTTTCATATTTGGGCTTCTTTTTCTTGGCCCATTAAGTTTCATAATAAAGTTGAGGTTGTTTATAAATAAATAACCTGGGCTTACGGTTTTACCCGAACCGAGAGAACTAAAATTTTCGCTCAAATACTAAAACTTTAGGTTAAGTTATAATTGTGGTAAGTATTAATTAAGGTAACAAAAGGTTTGTTCCATTGTCAAACTTGACTTTCGAGTGAGTTTTAATTAAGATGATCTCAATTTTAAAAAATCTAAACAGCATACTAAATTATACTTATACTTACTGCAAAACTTATTTGTATAAAAAATATCCAACAATACAACATAAGCAACCAAAATCAAATACAAAAACAACAATACAACATAAGTAACCAAAATCAAATACAAAACAAACGTAAATATGATTTTAACGTAACCAAAAAAATAAAATACACAACAAAATTCAGAATAAACCTTAATCTAATTATCGCGCTACTATTTTGCTCACTTCTCCTTCCTCCACATCAGCATCCACCTAATCAATTTGTTTTTATTTTTTATTTGCATAAAAAATATTATTTTTAATATTCATTTAATTGCATATTTATTAATTATAATTAATAACAGTAAAAAATAAATAAAAAACGAATTAACTAAAACTAATTAAATTTTAGAATAGTATAAACAATAATATATTTTTTTTTAGTAAATAATAAAATTAATAACTATCTAAAAAATGAATTAAGTAAATTCAATGAAAATTTTAAAATAGTAAAAATAATACTATAAATTTGTTTTAGTAATAATATTATTATTAAAATTATAACCAAAAAATAATTATATTCCAAAATTTAGAATGGGTTAATGGGTTTTAGAATGTAAGTAAGATTTTAATGCATGGTGGAATAAAAAAAACAAGTTATGTAATTGTATTTATAAAAATCTAAACATGAAAATAAAATTGAAGTGAAACATTAGTTTCTAAGAAACATATACCGTAAAGATTTATTATTAAATTTTACTTATAAGAAAGAATATATTAATTATTTAACTTAACTTAACTTAAAAGTTTTGATCTAAAACAAAGGGGCACACTTTTTTTGGGAAAACTATGAAAAAGAATTTTTAAAAAATAATCTATCTAAAAAACAAAATCAATGGTCAGGAAATATAGAAAAAATAATATGCAAGCCGTTACAAAAAGTGGCATGTGATCTATGTAGCATATCTCATAAGGTGGAGCTACAATTTTATAACATAATATAAAATATATATAACAAATATAACATATATATATATATAATCAAATGCTTTTAACCCAAAACATTGGAATGTGTTCAAATAAAAAGAAATAAACCCAAAACTTGGCAAAAACAACATATTTAAAGTACACTATATTTTTTTTAGAAGACGAAGATGGGGTTACATCACAATATTAACATCTGCAAATAGCATATGAGATTTTAGAAATATATGTAGCTTGGAATAATGAATAGATATTTATTGTGGGGTTTAAATATTTCATCATTTAAGCATTTTTGACTTAGTCTAAAATTATATTATGACAGATGATGCATTTGGACAACCTCATTTTAGCGACATAGCAGTAAAACTGTTCATGAAACTTTGTATATTTGCATTTAATGTTGGATATTAATATGTTTAAATGGTCTCTATAATTAGGTCAACGATCGACATTGACGTTAGAACTTTTAAAATTATGTTTTCATGGGATATGAATATGGAATGAACTCTTTTAAAGATAAAATCTCAAAGATTGTCGACAATATTATTGCGACACCAGACAATATATGTTATATATATATTAGTAAAATAAGTACGGCATTTATATAGATTTATCTTTTAATTTTTAAATTATATTCATATTCAATTATTCTTATTGATAAAAATTTTAACTAAAATCCCACGTAAAATCGCAAATAGATATAACAAAGAAATGTTATCTTAAAAAATATATATGTTGTATATCATTGAGTAAAGTAAGTTATATATTTATACTCAAAAGTTGGAATTATTATATTTGAGCTCAACAATTTCTGTTGATAAGAAATATTTTAAATTAAAATCCCGCGCGTGCGCGGGTGCAAATTCTAGTCTAAAAGAAAATTCAGTATGCAACTTTGATACTTTATTTCGAAAGTATTAACAGATTTGTTAAATATAAAATCACAACGTTGAAAGATTTTAACTTAGAGAATTTATTAATTAATAATCTACTTTAGGATCTCATCATCATTCATCACAACTAGAGCATGCAAACACACCACAGCTGTCACGAAAATATCAAAATACAACAAAACGACTTGTTTTGACAAAATCAATTCAAGCAATGCGGAGGATTCATCTTGCCGGTAGCAGAACCTTTAATGTTTTCACACAACGTGATTGCAGGACCGTCGACTCCGTTGTGCTTTAAATTAATGTCACTTGAGTGAACATTTTTGCAAGGAAAACTTTTGCTACATTGAAATTTCACAGCCACTTTGTTGCTTGACGTTCCCCAAATATTTTTTAGTGTCACGTTTTGGATCTGAATGTGCGAATCTCCCTGCAAAAATGATAATTTAACATGTAAATTAAACTAAGATTTTTAAAACAAAGAAGTTTGATTTTTTTTTTTTTTTTTTTTTTTTTTTT
>NC_025701.1:7870908-7879715 GCF_000633955.1 Camelina sativa | reverse complement strand
ATCTTTTCCCAAACTTCCAACACTTATCCCATGTCCTGGACCGCATGTGACATTATAGATATCAAAATTGGTGTTTCCAGAGAGCATTGCTATACAATCATCTCCAGTGCTGATGTGAGTGTTTGAGATTTGCATGCTGCTTGATGAAGCCATTTTGATGCCGTCAGTGTTGGGACTATCACCGGGAGCTGTTATGTTTACTCCTGTGATGTTAAAATGATCAACAGAGAAGAAACTAAAGTGCCCTGCTTTGCTGTTGAGTGATGTTATCCCTTCCATCCTTGATTTATTTACGAAATAAAATCCCATATTCTGTAATGTATACAAACACTGTGAAAATATGATTTTAAAAAATGTTATAGAAAAAGTCTAAGAAATGGTACGTACGATAGCAAATTTTGGACAATTAATATTCTTTTGGCAGTCATTTAGTAACCAAGATTCTTTTCCTTGACCATCGATGGTGCCATTGCCGGAAACTGTGAGATAGTCGATGTAGCGAAAATTGATCCACGTTTCTTTTTTAATGTCATTGTTGTTCGGAGGAGCCAACAAAGTTCCATCAATGACAAATGAAATGTTACTAGTGCACGGTCCTACAAATGATACACCACCAAGATAGAATCTTCCATTTGGTATGTACATTTTGCTCGGTCCATCCCATGTGCATGCATCCTTCCATGTATCTGTGAACGCCTTATGATATACATTAACACATAAGGTAGACTATTTTATTAGACAAAAACTCTTTAGTAATTTATAAGATTCAAAAAACTTGTAGTCACAAACCGATCTGAAATGCAATATATATAAAAAAAAAGTCAAGCAACCAGTCCGTATTATATGGAAAATGGACAAATAACTAGAGAAAAATTATTTTGTAACAAAAAAAAAAAACAGAAAATATCAATACCTTGGTGTTATTTGTTTTACCGTCACCATTAGCACCATATCTTTGAACGTCGAATACTTTTGGCACAGTGGTGAATACTTTTGGCACAGTGGTTGGGCGACTTGTTGTGCCGATGATGAAAAAAAGAGCCAAACTAGAAACCTTAAACACAAAATCAATGTAAGCCATCTTCTTCTTTTTTAGTACCTTCTCTTCCCTCTCTTGTTTTGGATTATTTAAAGTTTTGAAAGAAGACAAAAAGATGCTTAATTTTTTTGGTCAACAGGTGTTGGTGTACTTATACAGAAATATATCCTACGGATCTATGCTAAGAAATCCAGAATGATAAAAAGTGATATGTACTACTTGACATGTATATATTATTTGGATATATGTATCTTTTTTTACCAATTTTGGATTAATTTTTTTTTCTTTCTAAAATCTTTATATACTAAGCAATATGATGTGTTTAAAGCACAGATCAACATTAAAAAAAATTATAATAGAATAATAAAGTTATTTTTATATTTTTTTAAAAAAAGTTATTTTGTTTGAGATAATATTTATATTTGTATCATTATTTTGAAAAATTATTCTATTTAATAAAGAATAATAAATTTATTGTTTGTTGTATTTGCATCATTATTTTGTGAAATATGAAGTAGTAATTTTAATATTACAATTATAAACAAATAAAATTTATTAATTTATCAGCTATATAAATTTAGTTTTACCAATCCTCCAATGTGAAAATTAAAACACACATTTTATTTTTATAGATCGAGTAATATATCTTTGTTTTTAAAAGTTCAAATCACAATAAGTAGAAAAAAATCTGCATTTTATTAATCATAAGTATTATATAAAAATTTCAAACAATTTGTAAATAAAATAAAATAAAGATGATATGAGAATCATAATTTGAAGTTTTAACAAAATATTCAAAATCTTGTTATTAAAAATAGTTATATTGACTACTTGGATATAAAATCTTAGTTTTTGAAATTCTGATTTGTTTATATTCTTTTTTAAAAAAAAATTGTTTTCGTCCATAATTTATTAGAGAGAGAAAATATTGTTTTTAAACTAATAATTATTTAAAATCAATGGCATGACAATGTAAAATTAAAGAAGAAAATAAACTCTATTATATTAGCAGTTAATTTTTATTTTTTATTTTTTTCAAGTATAAATTAGTTTTGATTTGAATAGATTTCTTTTATTTTTCTAGATTTTTTTATATTTGATATGTCAGCTTTTTATTTTTAATTAATTATATTTATTTAATTATTAATTAATCTTAATTAAATTTTTCTAATGGTAATTGAATGTAATTTTTTAGACATTTTATGGTTAGTTTTATATTTGTACTTCTCAATTAATATAGTAGGATACTATTAGATATGTATTTTATTTGGGTTAGGGGTCTGAATCGACTGAGATTAGCTAGCTGTATCAAATATTATTGAAATTCATGCAACGAATTAAACGAACACAATCAAGAAAATTATTACATTATATTAGTTTTGGTTGCATTTATATTAACATTTTTAATTATATTTGGTGTTCAACCTTTAAGTTATACTTATTTAAAAAAGTTAATCTTTAAAAAGTTGCACAAAAACAATAAATAAAAATATAGGAAATCAATTTAATATAGAAAATCGATTTAATATTCATGTATAAGAATTTTTATAGATAAGAAAATCAATTATGAAAATTTAACACCATTCAATCAAAACAATCAGTTATTAGTAGTAGAATTTTTAGTGAAAATGAAATCCATTATGATGATTTAATGCTACGTAACATATTTAAATCAAAATAAATTTCTTAATTTCTAAAATTTTTATATATGCAATCAAGAAAATATAGCAAATTAACCACCGGTGCAGTGGGCTAGTGGTTTAAATGCAAGAGTTAGATCCATGTGTTCCCTAATTCGATTCCGGGTGGGATGGATATCATGTCATGTCCTACACCATTGGGAAGATTAAGGCTCATGCTCGAACTAAAAAAAAAAAAAAAACTAAATCTTCTACTTTATTCCGTTTATTCCGTAATTGTGATATTTTTTTAGATTGTATACTTGTTGCCCAACAAGATTTTCGACAATCAATCACACATAAAATTAGGGGTGTCAATCGGGCTTTAGTACTGTTATATCAACACCGGTCCTGCTTATCGTAGGCTGGTTTCACGTGATGTGATTTCCACATCCAATCAAATAAGGCGTGCATTGACCCATTAAACAAAGTATGATTCTTTCTTTCAATATAAATAAATAAATGGTCAGATAATAATAACAAAAGTCCATTTAAAACCCTTTGTAATTAATTAGAGGCTATACATATATATACGAAGTCTTGTCATTCAATAAAAAGTTATATTACAAAAAAAATAAAAAAATAGATATGATTATGTATAAAATAAACCGTGTGAGTGAGTGAGTTTTCATATCAAAAAGAAAATTCAGTATGCAACTTTGATACTTTATTTCGAAAGTATAAACAGATTTGTTGAATACAAAATCACAACGTTGAAGGATTTTAACTTAGAGAATTTATTAATTAATCTACTTTAGGATCTCATCATCATTCATCACAACTAGAGCATGCATAAACACACCACAGCTATCACGAAAATATCAAAATACAACAAAACGACTTGTTTTGA
Organism: Camelina sativa; assembly: GCF_000633955.1. Classification (NCBI taxonomy): domain Eukaryota; kingdom Viridiplantae; phylum Streptophyta; class Magnoliopsida; order Brassicales; family Brassicaceae; genus Camelina; species Camelina sativa. Next base: position 7,876,147 of record NC_025701.1, on the reverse strand, counting down.
CAAAATCAATTCAAGCAATGAGGAGGAATCATCTTGCCGGTAGCAGAACCTTTAATGTTTTCACACAACGTGATTGCAGGACCGTCGACTCCTTTGTGTTTTAAATTAATGTCACTTGAGTGAACATTTTTGCAAGGAAAACTTTTGCTACATTGAAATTTCACAGCCACTTTGTTCCTTGATGTTCCCCAAATATTTTTTAGTGTCACGTTTTGGATCTGAATGTGAGAATCTCCCTGCAAAAATGATAATTTAACATGTAAATTAAACTCGACTAAGATTTTTAAAACAAAGAAGTTTGATTTTTTTTTTTTTTTGTCGTAGTAAGTTACCAATTTCTGGCAGGATGTATAAGGACAATACTTCTGGTCAATGTTGATAGGAGCTCCAACATCAATCATCTGTAAATTCTTATAAACTAAATTGGAAATTGCAATCGTGGAAGCCGAAGATTCCCATGTCTTGATCCGAATACCGTCGGACGTACCAGTAAATATTGTATCCCTAACCGTTAAGCCGTTGATGTTCTTCTCATTTCTATCTTTTCCCAAACTTCCAACACTTATCCCATGTCCTGGACCGCATGTGACATTGTAGATATCAAAATTGGTGTTTCCAGAGAGCATTGCTATACAATCATCTCCAGTGCTGATGTGAGTGTTTGAGATTTGTATGTTGCTTGATAAAGCTATTTTGATGCCGTCAGTGTTGGGACTATCGCCGGGAGCTGTTATGTGTACTCCTGTGATGTTAAAATGATCAACAGAGAAGAAATTAAAGTGCCCTGCTTTGCTGTTGAGTGATGTTATCCCTTCCATCCTTGATTTATTTACGAAATCAAATCCCATATTCTGTAATGTATACAAACACTGTGAAAAATATGATTTAAAAATAAATGTTATAGAAAAAGTTTAAGAAATGGGTACGTACTATAGCAAGTTTAGGACAATTCATATTCTTTTGGCAGTCATTTAGTAACCAAGACTCTTTTCCTTGACCATCGATGGTGCCACTGCCGGTAACTGTGAGATAGTCGATGTAGCGAAAATTGATCCACGTGTCTTTTTTAATGTCATTGTTGTTCGGAGGAGCCAACAAAGTTCCATCAATGACAAATGAAATCATCTTACTAGTGCACGGTCCTACAAATGATACACCACCAAGATAGAATCTTCCATTTGGTATGTACATTTTGCTCGGTCCATCCCATGTGCATGCATTCTTCCATGTATTTGTGAACGCCTATATGATATACATTACCAAATCAGGTAGACTATTTTATTAGACAAAAAACTCTTTAGTAATTTATAAGATTCAAAAAACTTGTAGTCACAAACAAAAAAAATATGCTCTTCACCTTACCAAAAAAAAAATATATATATATGCTCTTCAATAAATTAAAAAAAAAAAACTAATTATAATTCCATCATACTAAATAGGATGGAGGTACGAAGTTAAATTAAACCGATCTGAAATCCAATATATAAAAAAGTCAAGCGTATTCTATGAATCGCCAAGCAGATCTGCTGGCAAAGGAGGCTCTCCTTATATGTAAACAACCCTAAGTTTTATTCCAATTGAAAGGTCATTTTCGTTCAAAAACAAAAAAAAAAAACTAGAGAAAAATTATTTTGTAACAAAAAAAAAACAGAAAATATCAATACCTTGGTGTTATCCGTTTTACCGTTACCTTTAGCACCATATCTTCGAACGTCGAATACTTTTGGCACAGTGGTTGGTCGACTTGTTGTGCCGATGATGAAAAAAAGAGCCAAACTAGAAACCTTAANGAGTATGAAAAATATGATTTAAAAATAAATGTTATAGAAAAAGTTTAAGAAATGGGTACGTACTATAGCAAGTTTAGGACAATTCATATTCTTTTGGCAGTTATTTAGTAACCAAGACTCTTTTCCTTGACCATCGATGGTGCCACTGCCGGTAACTGTGAGATAGTCGATGTAGCGAAAATTGATCCACGTGTCTTTTTTAATGTCATTGTTGTTCGGAGGAGCCAACAAAGTTCCATCAATGACAAATGAAATCTTCTTACTAGTGCACGGTCCTACAAATGATACACCACCAAGATAGAATCTTCCATTTGGTATGTACATTTTGCTCGGTCCATCCCATGTGCATGCATTCTTCCATGTATTTGTGAACGCCTATATGATATACATTACCAAATCAGGTAGACTATTTTATTAGACAAAAAACTCTTTAGTAATTTATAAGATTCAAAAAACTTGTAGTCACAAACAAAAAAAATATGCTCTTCACCTTACCAAAAAAAAAATATATATATATGCTCTTCAATAAATTAAAAAAAAAAAACTAATTATAATTCCATCATACTAAATAGGATGGAGGTACGAAGTTAAATTAAACCGATCTGAAATCCAATATATAAAAAAGTCAAGCGTATTCTATGAATCGCCAAGCAGATCTGCTGGCAAAGGAGGCTCTCCTTATATGTAAACAACCCTAAGTTTTATTCCAATTGAAAGGTCATTTTCGTTCAAAAACAAAAAAAAAAAACTAGAGAAAAATTATTTTGTAACAAAAAAAAAACAGAAAATATCAATACCTTGGTGTTATCCGTTTTACCGTTACCTTTAGCACCATATCTTCGAACGTCGAATACTTTTGGCACAGTGGTTGGTCGACTTGTTGTGCCGATGATGAAAAAAAGAGCCAAACTAGAAACCTTAAACACAAAATCAATGTAAGCCATCTTCTTCTTTTTTAGTACCTTCTATTCCCTCTCTTGTTTTGGATTGTTTAAAGTTTTGAAAGAAGACAAAAAGATGCTTAATTTTCTTAAATGATTTCGGAAGCAATATGATTACAGGTGTTGGTGTACTTATACAGAATTATATCCTAACGATATATGCTAAGAAATCAAGAATAATAAAAAGTGATATGTACTACTTGACATGTATCTTATTTGGATATATGTATCTTTTCTTACCAATTTTGGGTAAAAAAAAAAATTTCTTTCTAAAATATTTATATATACTACCCCTACATATGTATTTTCTTTGGGTTTGGGGTCTGAATCAATTGAGATTAGCTAGCTGTATGAAAACTAGTAAACTACTATATTACATTAGTTTTTGGTTGCATCTATATTAACATTTTTTAAAATATATTTTGGTTTATGCCCTTTAAGTTTTACTTATTTAATTTTCTTTTACAATATTAATCCCTAAAACAATTCCATAAATAACATTGCAGAGAAACTCAAATACTAAACTTTCTTAAATTGACCAACATTTGTTACATTTATTGCAATAAAATCTTAACAACATCTATACATTCTGATTTTTCCAAAAACAACTCTACCTATTAAAGTTTTAACTCATAAAATCTCCAAAACTATTTTTATGGATGCTAGAATCTCTCAAATTTAAATGATATACAACAGATTTTCCATAACAAAAGTTTACAATCTCCATAATTATATTAACATTAATAAATCTTCTAAACTGAAAATCCAATAATAAAATGTCACATTAAATATGTTGAAAACCCCCATATACAATTTGGTTTTTTTTTTTTGAAGAATTACCAAAAAAAATAAAATTCTATTAATTATCATAAACTATATATATTGACATGAAAAAATTATAACTATAAAAATATGCTAATTTGCTAAAACAATTAACATAATTAAACTTGATAAAAAAAATTTTAATTATTTTTTTTACGCAAAAACTTATTTTGATTTTGGTGAGACGGGTTGGCATTAATCTCATACAGGGAGTTAAGTGGAATTGATTTTTTTTTTTAAACACTTTTAGATGTGTACCAGGGGATAAATGTATTACTAGACTATACATATGCCGCACGGGTTAAAACCTTGAAAACACTACAAAAATCATATACTTTGAATACTTATATCAAATACCTGTAAAATTAAAAAAATTTAAAATTAATAAAACAATAATAAAATAACAAATAAATACAATATAAATTTTAAACTTTTAAAATTAAATTATTGTACGCAGGTTAAATCCTAGTTTATATTAACATTTTTGAAATACATTTGGTGTTCTACCCTTTAAATTATACTTATTTAAAAAGTTATATATAAAGTTAATCCTTAAAAAATTGCATAAAAAGGACAATAAATAAAAATATAGGAAATCAATTTAATATACAAAATCGATTTAATATTCATGTATAGATAAAGAAATCAATTATGAAAATTCAATCGAATCCTTAGCTAAATACAGTGGCTTCTGCCCACCTTACTTGAGCCGGGGCTGCATATACTTTTTATTAATGATATATTCCTTAGCTAAATACTAAATCTTCTACTTTATTCCGTAATTGTGATATTTTTTAAGATCGTGCCCAACAAGATTTTCGACAATCAATCACACATAAAATTACGGTTATATCAACACCGGTTCTGCTAATATATCGTAGGTTGGTTTCATGTGATGTGATTTCCACATCCAATCAAATAAGGCGTGCTTTGACCCATTAAACAAAGTATGATTCTTTCTTTCAATATTAAATAAATAAATGGTCAGATAATAATAACAAAAGTCCATTTATTATTTGGTCCGTCAAGGCTGCTTGAATCTCATTTTTTTAACGGTCAAACCTGTCTCACCCGTACAAGAATCACGACGTCGAAGACCAATACAATAATTGTGAAGACCATAAATAGTTTTCGTATTGCCCCAAAGACCATAAATATTTTTAACTTTTATCGAGTCTCTTGACTCTCTTTTAGATAGATAGATAGATAGATAATGCTAAATAAAAAATATATCATCGAACTTGTGTACCAAAACAAATAACAACCTCAATCAGAGATTTGTCTTACATATCAATTATCAATGAAGTGAAACGTTGCAAAAAATAAAAACAAATCAACAAGTAATATAATCTCCAGTTTCAGTTGACCCCGCCGTGACAAAACTCTAGATAAAAGATTTTATAATGTAATGTTAATTTAGCTGAGTGTAATTTCTTTAGTACGTGGAAAATTTGCGCCACTCCTGAGAGATCTGTATATAAAAGAAAAAGTCTCTTTATTCATATGATCGTAACACCATACGTAAGCATTTTTTCTAGAATCAAAAAAAAAAAAAATCATTCGCCACCTATCTAATTATTATTTTCCAATACACCAAATACAAACTATATGCTAAAAAAAAAAAAAAAAAAAAAAAAAAAAAAAAAAAAAAAAAAAAAAAAAAAAAAAAAAAAAAAAAAAAAAAAA
>NC_025701.1:7829896-7870200 GCF_000633955.1 Camelina sativa | reverse complement strand
TCTTATCCATAGTACGTACATAGAGGAGTCCCCATGATAATAAATGTTTCTAAAAAAAAATAATTAAAAATCTTTAACATGACAACAAAGTTCAGTCTTCCCACGAATATAATATTTTTATTTTTCTATGTATATATCTTCATAATTAATTATCTTACACATATAAATACAAGAAACATCTCCGGAGATTCAAAAGGCAAAAAACTACTCAACAGAGCAAAACCAAGTGACTTATTTTTATTGTGTACCAAAAAAATTCATAAAAACAAAAAAGTATGGCTGGAGTGAGATCAGAGCCGATGAAGGTTGTCTTCATAAACACACAGTACGTTCAGACAGATGCTCGGAGCTTCAAGACGGTTGTTCAAGAACTCACCGGTAAAAACGCAGTCGTCGCCGATGGTTCTTTTGAATTCACTGGGCAAGGCTACGGTGGTAAAGATTCATCACAGAGGTTCTGCAACGCAGGAAAAGAAACAGAAGGAGGTGCAGAGACGACAGAGTTCGATTGCTTTTTCAGAGAGACCCCTCCCGTCGGCGAATTGTATAATCTTTGGTCAGACAATTGACTCTTAGTGAAAAAAATTCGTTTTTTATTAATTTTATTTTCCCCCACTCTTTTCCACAAAATTTGGCCCATTTAAGGCCCATTATTAGTATCATCATCTCAAGCCTCTGTAAAATACGCGAGTGATCTGATCCCTTAATTACTCCTTTAGAATGTGAACATTTTTTTTTTTTTTTTGCTTATTGCATTTTTAATGTACATAATAAGGAAATAATATGCAATTTTTGAAATTATATGTAGCAGAATTACATAACTATATTATTATTAATACAGTTTTTTTTTCGTCTAGTGTATTATTTTACAGCAAAACAAACTTTTTTAAAAAAATTGACAAAAGTCGAAATGAATAAAGTAAAAAAATAAAAAAAAGCGTGGGGTAATTTAACGCGCGAGAGGGGCGCGTGGGAGATAAACGAAGGAGGAAGAGTGAAAACAAAACAAAACAAAAAAGATGAAGACGACGATTCATTTCTTTGGTATCCGACTAACTCCACCGTTTCGATTCTTCATCCATTCCAATTCCATCATCTTTGTCAAAATTTACAATCTTTTTCAGTCTAAAGAATCGAAAATTCAAAACTTTCAGACACGAAACTCTGTTTTTTTTTTAAAGAAACAAGAAAAAAATCTTTGCGATTATACAACATTGTTGTACGTAGCGGTAGAGTTACACAACAACATTACTGTATCTCTATCTGACAGAGGAAAAGTTCTGATCTTTGTCTTCTCTTATCGTTATCTAACTCTCTCTCTCTGCCTCGAGATTCTCCACTCCCATTAAGGTATATTCGCCGACTCTTTCCACTTTCTTACTTATTTTATATTCAAGGGTTTTGAAATTGTTGTTGTGTGACCCTTCAATTGAATGGTGTTGTTGTAATTGTAATTGATTCTTATCAAAAAGGTTGGAAATTTGGGTTTTGGTCTTTGTTAGTTTCGTGAAAAAGGAATCATTTTTGGATTGCTACGAGCTCTTAATTGCGTCTGTGAATTGTAGAAAGTAAAATATGTAATTGATTTCTTGTTGTGAATGTGTGTGTTCATATGTCCCTCTGTGTTCTTTTAATTTGAAGGCATAAAGCATTGAACAGACAATTGTGATGGGTAATAAGCTGGGAAGGAAGAGACAGACTGTGGACGAAAGGTTCACTAAGCCACAACAAGGTTTATACATGAGCAAAGATGTTGACATTAAAAAGCTTAAGAAGCTCATCTTAGAGTCTAAGCTTGCTCCTTGTTATCCTGGTCATGAAGAGAGTTCCTCGCATCTTGATCTTGAAGAGTGTCCTATTTGCTTTCTGGTTTGTGTATTTGCTTTTTTTTAAAGTCTTTCTTTCTTCTTCTAGTGCTTTATATAAGAAGATGAAATTGACTAACTCGGAGTAATTGATTGTTCTTGTTCTTGTGTGTTTCTAGTACTATCCGAGCCTCAATAGGTCAAGATGTTGTATGAAAAGCATTTGTACAGGTAAACTGAATATATTCGTCGGCCATCTCTTAACTATCGAATCTTTTATATTCTTGTATTCATCGAGTTTGTGTTTTGGTTTTACTCAGAGTGCTTTCTGCGGATGAAGAGTCCTAATTCAGCCCAACCTACTCAGTATCCTTTGATTTCTCATATTACGTGTTAAGGTTTTAGTCTTCACATAGGGGAATTTTCTCTTTCCTTAACAAAATGTAAGATGCCCGTTTTGCAAAACGTCCAATTATGCTGTCGAGTATCGTGGAGGGAAGACTAAAGAGGAGAAGAACATTGAACAAATTGTAAGCCAGACTTAAATCTTGAAATACAGTTACTTTCTCAATGAGTATATGATGGAATTACTGGCTGATTCTACCCGTCTTGTTCTCTCTGTGTTCTGAAGGAAGAGCAACGAGTTATAGAAGCTAAAATAAGGATGAGGCAGAAAGAGGTTGAAGAAGATGAAGAAAGAATGCAGAAACGTCTGGAATCGTTTTCTTCTAGTTCTAGCACTAGTGCAGCAGCTGGTGATACAGAATATGGTTCTGCTGCAGGTTAGTCTCGGTTTCAGCATGTCTCAGATCTTCCATTTATGTTTTTCTTGGTTTGCAATCACAATCAAATAGTTTTAACGCAGAGGATGATGGGGAAATTGTTTCATCTGAAGACTCATGTCTTCCATCGCATCCTCAGGTTACAAGGTTTGTCATTTTTTTTCTAGAAATGGATCTTAGTGAAATTTTTATGTCGGTTCATGCCATGAGGTGCATAAGATTCATCCCCATAACCATTTTTCTTGATTTAGCTGTTAATTTTCCATTGGATTACTAGTCCTTTCTCATGAGAATCTTTGATGCTTCGAGAACAATCACAACCTCTTGTTAAGCTGTCTCTAGTTAATCAATCATTGTATTACATTTTCCCACCATTCCTCTTCTGGCTAAAACTATATTTACAACGGTAATACCTATTTTAGAAATTTGAATTTGAAGTGGTCTACATCAGGTTACTGATTATGTGGTTATCTGGAAAACTCTTCAGGGATGGCCAATCTGACTTTGATCTTGAGGATATAATGGTCATGGAAGCAATATGGCTCTCATTGCAGGTAAATTTGTTCGATTGCTAAATTCTAACTTTTAAGGATGTTGTGTTTCCTGAATAAGATAAGCCTAACTCTTTTCAATTTGAATTAGGAATCTGGAATTCAGAGAAATACATCACCTGGTGAAATTTCAGAGAAAGATCATAATGTGGAACCATCGACTCCATCATCATCATCTCCATCGGGTGGGTTAGCTTGTGCAATCGCTGTTCTTGCTGAACGCCAGCAAATGGTTGGTGAATCTTCCTCCTATCAAAACGATAACGTTTCATCAGACAACATGGTTCTAGGCAATTGTAACAACAGCCATTACAATACCATAGAAGAAGATAGTAACCATTACCTTCAAGGAGCAGGAACCAGCTATGCAAGATCTGATAATGATAGTGGGAGTGAGGTTTCTAGGGAAGTAACATGGCAATATAGTTCCTAAATGTAGAAACTTTAAGAGTTGTTATATAGTCGTTGCTTATATATGTTAGTGTGAGTGAATGACTTTAGTTTTGTTAGTTAGTTTTCTTTTCAGGGTGTTTGTTGATCACTCGTACATGTGCCAATAGGAAAAGACAAATGGTTTTCAATATCAATACAGAAGGTTGGTTGTTTGGTTATATATTAATTCTGACTGACCGGTAACATACCGGTCTGGTACGAGTCTTTCGTGATTGATTGATCGTACAAAAATTGGAATATATATCGTTATTTTGTGATAATCTATATTGGTAGAATCTTTGCGGAGTGATTTCGCCATGCTAGCATCCCATGAACTATCAGCTAGAGCTAGTTAATACGAGTTTGTGACAAATGGATGATTGTGTTGTGGGACGCAAAGGGAGTAAAAGAAGAGTTAGTTAGTAGTTGAGGAAATGTCAAGAAAAGGACGACAAAAATGAAGATTCACATGCTTCGGTCTCTTTGATATTAAATGAGAAGAGAACATAAAAATTGAATTGTGGTGGTCATCTTTGGGGGTTTAAGGGGTTTTATAGCCTTATAGGGATGGATTTACTTAGAGTTCCTCCACTCACATGCCTTTGTCTTTGATTTTTGAAGTATCAAGAACACTTCACCTCTTCGGAGCGTCCATTTACATTTAATTATTGCCCACAAGTAATAAAAATTCCTTAAACGTAAATGTAAGTACTAGTATCATGTTAGTCCGAGTCCTATTGGGGTTTATATTCGAAATGGGAAATGATCAACTTAAACAAAGTTGTACTATATGTTTTGGAAGTTTGTGATTATAAGTTTTAATTTGTCTCACACACCATTCACCATTATTTAAAAACTTTAAAGAATATAGAGTACAACAAATTATAAACTGAAAAAAACAAATTTCATGAAACAGAAGTAGTACTACTATTATACTGTTTTCAAACACGTGAACCTAAAATTTGAAGGTGAATATATAATTTTGTAGCGCACTATTTGAAGAAGTAATAGAGCCAGGCAGCCAGCGACATAGTCTAGCTAGTAAACTAATGACATAGACCAAGTAAAATGAAATTCAAATTTGCTGGTGACAATATCATAAAATTAACAATAGTAGTTGTTTATTGATATGGACACCCATGCCATCATTATATTAAACGGATATTCAATGCTCGTTATAAAATTACACTTTTTTTTTTTTTTTGTAGTCTCGTTTTTGGTTTTTTTGTTTTCCTTAAGAAGCATCAAATTGGTTTCTCGACGTGTTGGAGATGACAAAAAGAAACGTCGAAATTAGAGAAGGGTGAAGGTTTGTAAAAATTGGAATATGTAGAAGACCGACAAAAGGAAACAAGAGTGTCAGAAATATGGACATGTAGGTGAAATACATGTGTGTGTGTATTTATGATAAACTATAGAAACCAACTAATAATAATGTATGTCACATAAATCCACATTTACATATGCATATTTTGTCTAGGCTAATTCCTGAACTTTATATACATTCTCATCATTATAACTTACAGATCTTTTTAATTCTACTTCAATGATTTATTTCTTGTTCATTATCAGGCACACACACAAAAAAAACTACAAAATTTATGTGATAACCTTTAAATTTTGAGAAATGACATTAAATAGATGGTTTGCAATTCAAAATAATAAAGAGGACTTATTATATACTACAAGATGTTATGTAATTTGTGTATATGTGGACGTTATTACAAGACATTAAAAATGAACTAGATTCGAACCCGCACGTACGTGCGGGATTAATTTCAAAAATTAAAATTACTATCAGGTTTGCAATATATTACGTATGTGCGGAATAATGTTTATAAACATATTTTTTACGAATATTAATAAAATTTATAATCCAAACTCGTATCAGTATATCATTTGATATGGTTTTTTTGTAGACGAAAAGAATGATCATATATGTTTATTTAGACGAAAAGTATAAACAACTACAATTACAAAAAGTTAGACGAAAATAGAATATCCAGATAGAAAAAACCCATCACATATATGTCATGTATATTTTATTTTATAATGGTGATTTTAATAATAGTTTACCCATTTGAGATTGTATAATTTAGTCCAATAGATAAATAAATAGGTAGAAGATTTAGATGTGATATTCGTATTTTATGTACTTTTGTTTGGATATTTAATTTTTACAAATTAGTGGACATTATACAAATTTTCTTTATTTTTCTCAAAATTATCTATCAAATTGGATAAAATCTGCCAATGATTAAAATTCCTAAACTCGATGACCTAAATTGTATAGCATGACAAACCCACATTGATAGGCTTACCTCGTCATGGTTGTGCTATCTTTTTTTTTTTTGTATCGACCAAAATGCATTTATGTAAATTTCCCTAAAACTGTATTCAATGGTATTAGTGGTAATAGTAGAGAACTTTATGTCTACATAGTAAAAAATGCTTCCTTTTTAATAAATTTTAGTCCAATAGATATGAAAATATGTTTTTTATAAAAAATGATACGGAAATATGTAAGAGATTCAACACAGACTTACTAAATGGTGCAGAAGTGAAGAATTCTATATTTAGCTAAACAAACAACTACTTGCATATTTAAGAGCATTATGTTTGATATGTCACAACCAAAAAAAAAACAAAGTAAGGAAAAATTGTTTTTTTTCTTCATTGACATCGGTCTCTAGGAACCGGCTGCATCTTAGACCTCGGTGGCAACAACTCTTTGTGCTTCTGAGGCGGTCTCATTAGCTTCCTTCTCCATAGTTTTGTCGTTGGTCTTTAGTGTCACTTGTATGATTTAATTTCCAACCAATATCTTAATCTGCAACAATTTCAAACACAAAAGAATGTCAGTAAAAGTGTGCAGTTAATGAAACCTCATGCTAAAATAACAAAACTTGCGTTTACCTATTAAACCATCTTTCTGTTGGTTTAATTTTCATTGCCACGGTTGATGTTAACACCTCTATTTTTTAACACCAAAGAGGAAACAAAATTTTGAATTAAAAAAAGGAAAAATAATGGTTTACATAAAGATTGGTAATTAAGAAGAGAGAATTGAGTAGTATTCTTGTAATATACTTACATCAACATCAGCAAGTATGACCTCCAAGGTTTCTCCAGAAAAAGACGTATACTGCCTCTAAGAATGCACAATATTGACTTGTATCTTCCAAGTCGTCTTAAAGGGCTTAATGATAGCAAAACTTGTGAAAACATTGTTTTCAGCCATTTTTTTTTTGAAGGATTGCAATGTAGACTATTTTGTGTTTTTTGGTTTGAGTGACAATTACATCACGTTTCTATGGCTTTTATAGTTGTACGCCATGAATTTAAGATTATACATTAATGGTAAAGATCTGATGTTATCGTTTAAGGAAGATTTCTAGAATAGCAGAAATTTTGCCATATCGAAATTAAACTATTTAGGAGTAGATTGAGGAAAAGTACACACATGATTTACGATTAAGAATGCATAAGTTCTGGTTTCTCTTAATCGTTATAATCAATTCCTAATTTGAAACTTCACATATAATTAAATTCATGCGTACTAATTACGTCGAGGAGAATTTGTTTGTTTAACAGATTTAATTGTCCGAATGATTAGGCTAACTTTCGGTTAATCAAGACCTGTTTGGATTCTTGTGTAATTACATAATATATGTTTCCATAATTTTCGTGATCGCATGAATGAACGGATGAATTAAGTAATAATGAATGGTACAGAAAATAAATATCGAATATATTGGACACTGAAGTTAACCATTGGGCCGATTTGATTAGCCCAACATGTTTGGATACATTTCATATAATTGTTTGATCGTAGTGTATTAAATGATTCCCAACCCAAGAACTTTCGGATCGGGTATATATTGGATCCGCGTCCTTTTCATTTTTTTTAATACAAACGTACCCTTTATGATGTTTTTTGTTTGTTCTATTTGTAATGGCATTTCATGTAATAATTTCCAACTTTAAGCCTACATAGTGAGGAATGCTTCCCTTTTAATAATATAGATACTTTTTTTGTGCCCTTCTTCTAACCAATGGTCCCTCGATTTTAAAATCCTCACCACGCCCAATTTCACTCAGCTTTATTTCAAATCTTCAAAAAAAATAACAACACTATTCATTTCTTACTCTATCTCTCTCTCTCTCTCCCTCTCTCAAGGCTTCTTGGATAGTGAGAAGAGTGTCTTCAAATAAAGCTGTCTGTTTTGAAAAGGTACATGCGTTACATTACAACAGCCATTTCTCTCTCTTTTTTTTTTCTCTGCTCATTTTGGGTATTCTTCTTTTGGTTTTATGTTGTTGTTCTTGTTACTATTATTAACTCGCAATCAGCCAAAACACAAATCCATCTTTTTCATATTCACACTCTTTGACTATTTCTAATAGATTCTCTTTATTGGATTTCAAATGCAAAGTAGACCTCATCATCATCTTTCTAGCTAGGTGAGTTTCAAATCTTTTTACTCTTCTGTTTGCTTAGAAAACTTACTCCAGCTTTGAAATTTATTTTTCTCATTTTGGGTGAAAGTTTGAAGATTACTGTCTTTTGTAAACATACACGCGCGCTTTTGACGGCGCGTGATTACAAGCTTATCTCAGTTCTCCAAAATTTTCCGACATGGAGTGATGCTGATGGCTTTGGTAGTTGAAGTAATGAATGACATGTGTTTTTCTCTTTTTTCTTTTATGCTCCAGATTCTCCTAAGCACTCCATAAAACCTTCCAACAGTTATATTATCCTCCGCAGAATATCATAATGCCAAGACCAAGGTAAAGGTTTCTACTATATTTGTTGAATTTTGATCTTTGATTCTCGCTCATTAGTGGCTAAGTTAGGTTTTGCGGTGTTGTCTTTTTTGTAGAGTTTCAGAGTTGTCTCAGAGGCAAGCTCCAAGGCTGAGGACATCCTCATCTACTTCTGTCTCCAATCATCCCAACCGTCTCATCACTACTACGGACCGGAGTTTTAAGCCTGGTGTTGTTGACCGTAGATCTCCTAGAAGCGCTGGACCTCACAGTGATCCTCTTCGACAGAAGAAACTTGGGGGACGAATATCTGATCTAGAGTCGCAGTTAGGACAAGCGCAAGAGGAACTGAGACTGCTCAAGGAGCAGTTGGCTAATGCTGAAGCTGTCAAGAAACAAGCTCAAGATGAGCTTCATAACAAGTCAAAGAAACCAAACCCGCTGGCTCGGGTGGAGGGATCTGCATCTGATGAGGCCGCTGAGACAATTGATAGAGACGAAATCCCTGGTGATGCACAGAAAGAGACTGATGTGTTTGAGGTTCTTGTTGAGAAGATTGCTGTAGAGGAAGTAGAACCGAGAAGCGGGAATGAAGAAGCTGAGAAGTTGGTTGCAAAGGAAGATGAGATCAAGATGTTGAAAGCTAGACTCTATGATATGGAGAAAGAACATGAATCGTTAGGCAAAGAAAACGAGAGCTTGAAGAGTCAATTGAGCGATTCAGCTTCAAAGATGTCTAATGTGAAAGCAGATGAAGATGATATGGCTTCAAAGGTGAGTCGGATTGGGGAAGAGTTAGAAGAAAGCCGAGCAAAGACAGCTCACCTGAAGGAGAAGCTCGAGTCCATGGAAGACGAAAAAGACGCATTAGAGGCTGAGATGAAAAAGCTTAGAGTTCAAACTGAGCAATGGAGGAAAGCCGCAGATGCTGCAGCTGCGGTTCTTTCTGGGTCAGCTGAGAAGTGTTTTGCAGGTGGGTTGTTTGACACGACAGCTGCTGGGTTTATTGAGCCGCCAGGTATGTTAGTAGATGATTCTGATGATGGATCGGGAAGTGGAAAGAGGAAGAGTTCTGGGATGAAGATGTTTGGTGAGTTGTGGAGGAAGAAAGGGCAGAAGTGAGATGCAAATGGCGTGGAGTGTGATTCAAGAAATGGTGTGCTCACCATTTCTGTTTTTTTAATTATTAGGATGCATGTTGCTGAACTTATCTGGAGATTTTTGTAAGTTGGTCGGCTTCATCAGAAGCTATCCTAACTATCAATCCAAATCAATTGCAGATTCCTTTGCTTCTTACCTGCAAACACAATTTCATGAACAAATTTCTGGCAATATGCATCGTAACACACCTCAAATTTACTGAAAGATCTCATATATGAACAGTACAAGGATGGGCTCCAATTCTCCAATTCTAAAACAGTAAAGATAGATCTGTGAAAGTGCTAATTCTGTTTAGAACAAAAAACAATTAATCCTCGTCTTCATCACTACCATAGTTTTGGAATAAAGACACTAAACTGGCGTTAGCCACACCATCGCTCTTCTTCTCCTCTGGTTTTGCAGAAGTTGGTTGGGATTGCTTCTTGATGACTTTTATGTGAACGGATTTGAACGGTTGTTTGCTGGTAGCTTGTTTCTTAGGCTCCTTTGGTTTATCTGATTGAAAATGGAGATTCCCGTTAAAGGTTATTCAACTAAAAAAAGAAAATCAAAGTCGTAAACTTTAAAAGAAAGATTGATAACCAACCTGCAGAAGAACTAGTCAATATATCTGTGGGGTTGCTTGGACTTTCCTCTGATGCCTTTCTCTTCTGTATTCAAATTAAAAGAATTAACCGTTAGTCGTGATTCAAAAACAAAATCGACACATGGTGATAGAACGAGGCAGATCTGAAAGAAATATGTTTTTATGGCGGATACATACCTTTGAAAGATCTGAAGATGATCCTTTCTTCTCCTTATTATGGCTGGGATAATCAAAGCTCTCATCATCATAATCATCATCATCAAAGTCGTCATCTGCAATCCTCCTTATAATTTCTTTCTGTTTCTGCATTTCAGATGAAATAGGAAATATGAACAAAGTTTAGCAAAGCTTAGTATCATGTGGAGAACCAACATTTACACAAAAGAATGATATGAAAACTTACACCAAATATAGACTTTATAACTGCTTCATCTTCTTCTTCTATTCGTTTTACCTGTCAAAAGACACAGAAATTATTGCTTCGGTCAGCAACAGAACTTAACATATCAATAATCCAGACGACTTTTATCAGAGAGAGGTACACTACGATATAAGGTGTGCAAAGAGCAATAAGATGACTCGCTTATTAAAAACAACGTCTGAAATTTTTTTTTTATTAACTTAAAAACAGTATGTGTATTAACAAGCAAAGAGCGCCAGGAACATACCTTCTCAGCACCTGTTCTTTGCAAGGCCTCCAGCATTGCATCTACGCTGACATGAGCATGTCTAGTCTGCAAAAAGAATAATACAAAGTAAATCAGTAAATCAGTACAAAGTATGACAAAACAGATCTTAAGAGTTGGACACTGTGATCAAAAAAGGAGAAGATACCTTCATAGATTTCATTTCATCAAGTGCAGCTATAATGTCCATTTCTCTTTTAGAGTCCAAAGTTCTGTTCTCCAAGGACTTCATCGCATCCCCCATCTCCTCAGCATCTCTTTTCTGTTTATCCTTATCAACCTCCTACACAGAAGAAAACCAAAGTAAATTAGTATACTAGAAAGGTGTGCATCAATATCATGCACGAACAACATAATCCTCAAAGCTAAATGTCTGAAGTGCTTACCTCATCTTCTGCACGCCAGGGTTCATAATTACGAGATGCCCCAGATTCGACAATGTAATCAGAATTCTGTGGATCCGTCTTCATTGTCAGCTCTGCAGAACACTTGGTGCACTTGAAGTAGAATCTAAATATTTGAATCCCAAGATACGTCTGCATATCAGGAAGAGAAAAAAACTTTGATTAGGATAAGCCACAAAAATAACACCACGCATATTCAAGTGGTTCGAACTAGATTATGGTAAAGGCAAAACTCCTTGCTCAAAAGCGAAATTAGTAATATCAAGAGGTAATGCTACTCAGTTATATCAGGACGTATATACTAGCTTCTCTACCAACAGCCCAAACAACAGCTCAATTTCTCGAAACCCTAAAACCCCAAATCTGAAATCGTTTTCAAGATAAGTCTCAAATTAACGAACTGACGACAGTAATCTTGATATTCTTCACTGAAACCCCCAAAAAAAACAAAGAAACAGATGACATTCCTAAGCATTCGTATCAACACTTTACATACAGATTACGCAATTGCATAGAACGGAGATCAAACAGACAAAAAAAAAAATCGAATCGATTGAATTACCTCGCCAATGACGTCTTCTTTACGGGAATTGAACTTGGTTCCCTTGTAGATATAATTCCCGCAGGTACCGCATCGGACACTCATTGGAAGCATCATACGAACCTTGATCTGCTGATTCTTCGGTCGCCGGAGCCTGGGAAGCTTCGAAGGATCGAAGTCCGGAGGATAATACTTGTTAAGCACCTTCCGTTCTCCCATGTCGCCTCTTTCTTCTTCCTCCTCGAACTTCTTCTTCTTCTGATGAGCAAAATCACAGGAAAAAGGAAATTTCGCGTTATGATTTCACGCTTTCGTTTCTTCTATCCCGGCTTCTCCTTGATATAAATTATAAAGTCCGTCTGAAGCACCGCGCTACTAGAAATCGGGTCATGGGCTTGGGCCTGATTTATCTTATCAGGCTGTTTTCAATTTTGGGCTGAAATAACCGGGTCGATCCCAGTTACCGAACCGGGATACTTGTACTTGTAGCCTCGGATCATAATGATATTTTTCTATTTACCATCAATGGTGTGATAATGATATGACCTTTATTAGAAACTGTGACCTTAATAATTGAGAAATTCTATTACGAAAAGGAATGGACAGATAAAATAAAATCCCTAAAATCTATATAGGAGTGCTTAACTATAATCACAAAGTAGCTAAATAAAGCTGTGAGAACAGGTTGTTCAATTCCAAGATAGATGATACAAATACAAGTATACAACACACAGTACAACAAGCTTTTTCCAACATTTAATAAAAAAAAAAATGGATGTGGAAAGATCAATTTTATTGTATATTTGATACATGAATACTGAAGTTACATAAGAAAAACATGGGAATTTATACAATTTACCAACCATACTGAAGTGTTGTGATCGATTCTTTTATCATCTCTCTCCCTCAAACTTTGCTTGCTCCGGTGGCTGATGAGCTACATCATAAGTTGCATGAAGACCAACGAATAGATAGTACAAAAGCATCACCATGGTACAGATAATGAATCTCAAGAATGCTACATAACCGAGTGATCCGATAAGGAAAAGATTCATGGCGATTGAAAACGAAGGCAGCCATGGAACAAGCGGGACTCCCCAAACCTTAGGAACACGGGATTTTGGTAGCAATGCCAATCCCAAAGTGCCTATGAACCAAATAACTCCGATTACTGCATAAGGGATCCAACCTCTAACGCCTGCGTTCCAAAGCGCTGATACGCCGATGGAAGAAGCAATGATCACAAACAGAAAACCAGTAAACTTTACCAAACGGGTCTTAGGAGTTACATCTTTCACGTAGTAACGTCTCACGAGCAATGCTACTGCCACGAGCATGAAAATGAAGAGGGTAGCGAAGGAGAAAACACTTGATAGAACATCTAAGCTGGTGAAAAAGGAGATTATTGCGCTGAGTATAGTTACAAGGAGAGTAGCATTGATAGGGGTTCCTGTTTTGGGATGAACCAAAGCAAACCATGGAGGAATCATATGAGACCGAGCAATCTGAGTGGTGTACCGAGCTTGACCTAGAGATCCAACAAGCAGGCTTGTGGTCATTCCCTTTAAAGCGCATATACCAACCAAGTACTTAGCCCATTTCATCCCAATCTGAGCAAAAGCAACAGAGTAAGCTGCATTCACATCGATTTCAGTGTACTTCACCATCATAGTCAACGCCAAAGCCATCAAACAATAAACCACAGTGATCATAGACATCGAGCCAACCAAACCAATAGGTATATCTCTCGAAGGTTTCTCGGTTTCTTCAGCCATGTTCGCCACCATATCAAACCCAGTGTATGACCAGTACACAACCGCAGCTGATTGAACCACACCTTTGGCTCCGTAAGGGAAAAAAGGAACCAAATTGGAACTTTTAGAATGAGTAAACCCCACAACGACTATAAACACAATAACACAAACAGTGACAATGGAAGTAATCAAATTCAACCAAGAAGTCCTCTTTGTTCCACTCATGGCAATACCATTAGCAACCAAAAGCACAGCAACTGCAACCGGATCAAGAAGATCAAACCCTTTAGCAAAGGAATCGACTTTAATCCGGAAAAAATCAGAATCATTCTTGACCAAACTAGCTAGATACGAAGACCATGACCTCCCTAATCCAGCAGCACCAACAATAGCCTCAAGCAGAATATTCCCAGCAGCAATAAAGGCTATAAAATCCCCTAATTCAACCCTGAGATAAGAGAAAGAGCCTCCAGCGACAGGAATCTCAACTCCAAACTCAGCATAACAGAGAACTGAGAGCAAAGCA
Organism: Camelina sativa; assembly: GCF_000633955.1. Lineage (NCBI taxonomy): Eukaryota > Viridiplantae > Streptophyta > Magnoliopsida > Brassicales > Brassicaceae > Camelina > Camelina sativa. Next base: position 7,856,205 of record NC_025701.1, on the reverse strand, counting down.
GAGACACCAGAGATAGCGTAAGAGAGAACAACGGCAGGACCCGCTCCAGTCCGAGCCTCCTGACCCGTGATGACGAACACACCAGACCCGACAACAGAACCAAAGCTAAGCCAAAGAAGGTCCCACCAAGTGAGACAACGACGCATAGGGTTCTCGCTTTCCCTGCGCGCTGCATCGATCTCGTAGGCGTCGGAAGAACGAGAGAGAAGACGATCGGCGAGGCGGGGACAAGTGGCGGAGAGGGCTGACTTGTAGGAAGAGAAGCTCTGGAACGAGAATTCCGGGAAAAAATCTTGCTTCCTCCATCTCCAGTAGCTCCTCCTCCGTTGAGTTAAGTCATCGGATCCCGACTCGTGCTGCTGCTGGTGAGCTTCTTCCATTGAAGCAGAATCGTATAATTCGTCTTCTCTAAAAAGAATGGAAAAGATTGATAATATAAAAAACTAAAGCGTCTTTAATTTAATTACAAATAAGTTAAAGGATTGAAATTGTAAATACTCAAATAATTGTAGTTAAAAAATTCGTGCAGAGGTTCACTGAAACTAAAAGGGTCGTGACAGTACTACTACCCTAAAACACGGGACCCACGCTTAGGTTCTGTCTTAAAAAAATTGAGATAATACCGACGGTCAGGATTGGAAGATGTGAGACTCTCATCTCTCTCACCTTTTGAGATGAATCGTACAAAGAGTGGGACCCATGTTTTTCTGACAAGTTTTGATCAAATGGGTAAACGCCACGTGACGCAATGTCTATTACGAGATCATGCCACGTTCGTGGATGTGAGCGAGCTTGACTGATTTCTTTCATCAACTTGCTACTTTGCTACTATAAATAAAATTAAAAAATTAAATAATTCTTTTAAAAAATACTTACTAAAAGAATCCATGTATTTTTTCATTGTAAGAAGTTTGTATATATTTTTTTTAATTCACTTTTGATTTGACAATAACAGATTTTGTTATTATTTTCTGATATAGTAGTATATAATTACTTTACGATTATATTTTTTTTGCTGAAATTCTACGTGACGTTTACCAACACATTTACTATATGAAAAAAGTAAGAGTAATTATTAGCAGATTCATTATTACTTACCACCGGATATAGTTGTAGGAGATTTTGTCACAACAGTCATTTTCGTACCTTTTTTAATAAAACTTACATGTTACCTATCAAAAAGGGTCTTAAGGAATAAGGATTAAGGTGGTGAACATACTAGTAAATCTAATGTGACGTGTATTTTAGGACAATGATAGACTTATTTTATAACAGTTTTTTTTCTTCTTCTAATTCTGTTGTTTTAGTTCTTAATCGAAAAAAATCACCTACACCAGCAATTTGCTTTAAAACACAATTACGGGTGATAAAACATAGTATTCCGGAATCTATTAAATTAAGTGGCTACCTATATTTTTTGGTTATTAACCAAATTAGCCCTATAGTATTAAATTATACTCCTTTTTTTGGTTAATTTTTTTTAATTTATTTCAGTTTTAACAGCATCCTGAAGGACGGAGAGAGACAGAGTATGCGAAGAGTGTGAAAACGAAGAGCATAAACAACACGGGACGAAGAGAGAGAGAGAAAGTGTGTTTTAGTCTTTAGAAAGAGAAAGAAAGATAGAGAGAGAGAGAGACAAAGAGACTGTTTGTGTCTTCTTACCCATTCGAGGAATCAAAGCATCTTTTTTCGAGCTCAAGAAGACGAGAGGCTAAAAGATAAGGGAAGGGGCTGAAAAATTAGGGTTTTTTTCCTTCTTATATCTCTTCTTTGCATTCAGCTCGCTAAATTAGGTATGCCCTCTAAATTTCTTATTAAAGCTTCAATCTTTCCTTTTTCTTCGGACTTTGTGTCTTTAGTCCTTTGTCAAAATTTGTTCTTGAGCTGCTTAAGGGGTTTTGTGGGTACTGGAATCTTAGATTCGAGAGAGCAGTGGAGGCTTTCACTAACCTCAGATTTTTATGGTTAGTGAAGTTCTCAGGAGTTAATTTATTGAGCTGCTTGGTAGGATAATGTGCTTGTTTCTGTACGGATTTGGGGTTATTTAGTTGGATCGCGAGTGTTTGGCTCTAGTTTTTCGGAAAAATGTTTCTTTTTTGTTTGTTTCTCTGAAAAATTTGGGATTTTTCGGACTCATCTCCAACTACTCTTTGCTTTGAATCGGGTTCTTCAGTGAGATGCTTTTCTCAGTTTTGGGGGTTTGTTCGATTTGAGGGATTAGAGGTAATGAACGGGGACTAGATTCAATTTAGCTTACTGCTCTAGTTCTGTTGAATGTGTACATCCGATTTGTTACCTCTTTCTTATATGATGGAATAATTTGAGTAGAAATTGAACTAATTCTATTGGTGTTTTTTTCTTTTATTGCAGTGTTATCTATCTTCCGAGTAATCAAGTAGCTTCACAATCTAAACCTGGAAATAGATCTTGGTGCATCTCAGGAGTGTGATTTTTAGGCATTATGGTTATCTGAATTTATGTAGTTTGTAGGGACTCTCACGGGCTGTGATCGGGTCATGAATGCGTGTCTGAGGACATGCTCGAACCAAGGGGAGCGGACATACCAATATTGTTCCTGGTTTTGGTTGTACTTCCTGTTGTAGCTTACATATTATTAGGAAAATGGAGTGATATTTCTGTTAAAAGAGGAAGGGCTAACTTGCTGGCTCAGATGGCAGCTGAAGAAGCTTTTAGAGCTGAGACCATGGTTAATGCGAGTAATGATGGTAGATATGAGGCTGTAGCTACTGATATTAGGGCTCCAAGAACTAAGACCAAGACTGTTTCTGCTTCTAGTGGTACTGTAAGAGCCGAGTTTGTGGCTGGTGTGAGTGGGACTGTAGCAGAGCAGAGATCTGATTCCGTGGCTGCTACATGTGGGGTCCCAGCTGTGGCTCCTCTCAACAATAATGAGTTACATGTATGTGCAAGGTGTTTTGGTCCTGCTAAGACACGTTGCTCAAGATGCAAATCTGTTAGATATTGGTAAGTTTCCACATTGTTCTTACTTCAGATATGTTTATTTCTATCTCTTCGAGCTTTTTACTCATAAATGTCTTGAATTTTTATGCTTGTAGCTCTGGGAAGTGCCAAATAATTCACTGGAGGTCAGCTCATAAAGATGAATGTGTCCCTGTGGAGGCTTGCTCTTCTTCATCTGAGAGGGTTTCCTTTGAGAAAGATGTTTTGTATGACCATGGCATGGATTCTACAATGTATAGTAACAATACTACCCAGGCAGCAAAGGGAAAGACTTCAAAAAGCTCTGTAGATTTCGCAAGTTTGGGTATCTCTCAGACAGATATTACGCCACAAGTCAACACGCAAGGGAGAAAAAGTGTAGGAAAACAAAATTCTTCCAAGTCCAACCGAGAATCATCTAGAAGAGACAGTGCTACTTTGTTTGATTCTTCTGAAGAAGTTTCTCGAGGTGAAGCTGCTTGTGCTGGTGGCGATAACAAGAAGGGTCACACTAAACATAAGGTAAGCAGTTCATGAACTATTAATCTCCCTGTATTGAATGACAGAAGCTAAACTGTTTCTTACTAAAAACCCAACACTGTGCTTGAATTTAGACCTGGTGATTTTGCTTGCAGTCGAAAAGCAACAGCTATGCTGCGGAAACAAATCCTAGAAGGCATTCTGTTGACAGCTATGGCGTGCAAATGAAAGGACAGCCTTTTGTAAGTGGTATGCAGGAAAGTCATGAAAACAATTTGGGAGCAAGAAGCTCTTTTGGTTGCCCAAACACACAAATTCCTGCAAACGGTGAGGGTTAATACCTAAGCTGACAAAAGTTACTCTAGTATAGGTTTAGTCAGTTTGAGATTTACATCTTCTAATGTGTGTTGAATTATATAGGTTACAAAACTGCTACATTGCCCAAAACAGGTGTGAACAAATCTGGAGAACAAGCATGCACCGAGACAAGTAAGAAGGGGCAAGTTGCTGCGGTATCAAGTGAGTGTCTCTGATATTTTGCTTCGACAAAAGAATTTTTTTGTAGAGTGTCTCATGTTTGTATCTATTATCCAGAGACTAATAGGTCTAAGGATACTGGCATCGCTGTAGAAAGCAATGGCATCTCCGCAACGATGGGAATAATGAAGATGATGGGTTTAAGAAGTTCTACAAATCATGATGATCGACATAAGAACCTGAAAGTTAGTTCCCTGTTGATATTATCTTCTTTGCTAATTTAATTTTGTATCTTTAGTTCTCTACTTTTCTGAGTCAATTAACTCTTATGTTTCAGATGCTTTTTCCATACGAGGAATTTATTAAATTCTTTCAGTGTGAAGTGTTTGACTTATCACCTAGGGGCCTTGTAAATTGTGGAAACAGGTATTCACTCATTTACTTCTTCACGTTCTGTTTAACTGCAAAGAAAAACATCCATTTTTGTATAATTATCCTTATCGTTGTACATTCTTTCTAAATTTACTATCATCTTTCTTTGCCAGTTGCTACGCAAACGCAGTCTTGCAGTCCTTGACATGTACAAAACCACTCGTTGGTTATTTGCTTCGACGATCACATTCAAGATCATGTAATGTTTTTCCCAATTAAACTCGTAGCATAAATTGTTGCATATTTAGTATACTACGTCTGACAAAGCTATGTTATTCTTTCCCAATAGGTTCTGGGAAAGATTGGTGCCTTATGTGTGAACTTGAGCAACATGTAATGATGCTTAGGGAATCTGGAGGTCCACTTTCTGCTAGCAGGATTCTCTCACACATGCGAAGTATAAATTGTCAGATTGGTGATGGGAGTCAAGAAGATGCGCATGAGTTCCTAAGGTTTTTCTTCGTGTCCTTTTAGATCTGATTCTGTGGATCTTTTCTTCTGAAAGTGATTATATTACACTGTTTATGTTGATTTCTCATGAAATTACCATATTTTGGTATTCTGGATGTAGGCTTTTGGTTGCCTCTATGCAATCCATATGTTTGGAGAGGCTTGGAGGTGAGACCAAAGTGGATCCAAGACTGCAAGAAACAACCTTAGTTCAACATATGTTTGGTGGACGTCTCCGCTCAAAGGTGTTTAAATCTCTTGGCTCATAACTATCTCTACTTTGGCTTAACACATTCTCATTGTTTCTGCTGCTGTCTATATTAAAAACCAGGTGAAATGCTTGAGGTGTGATCATGAATCAGAAAGATACGAGAATATAATGGATCTCACATTAGAGATATATGGTTGGGTAGAATCTCTTCAAGACGCCCTGACTCAGTTTACTAGACCGGAAGATCTCGATGGAGAAAATATGTATCGATGCAGCAGGTTAGATCCAAAAACCAAATTGCTTGGCCTTCTTTTGTGGTATCGAAACTAAATTGTCATTTTGTGAAAATGCTTTGAAAAAAAGGTGTGCTGGATATGTTAGAGCAAGGAAAGAATTGAGCATTCATGAAGCACCAAACATTCTCACAATTGTTCTCAAGAGATTCCAGGTATCAATTACTTCTAGATGTCTACAGATTCTACTCTTCGGTTACTCGGTGTTAAAAAAATATAATCCTGAATGTACTTGTAAAACTCTTGTGCATGCAGGAGGGAAAATATGGGAAAATAAACAAATGTATAACTTTTCCTGAAATGCTGGACATGATTCCTTTCATGACAAGAACTGGAGATGTTCCTCCGCTTTATATGCTTTACGCTGTCATAGTTCACTTGGATACTCTCAACGCATCTTTCTCGGGTCATTACATTTCCTATGTCAAAGATTTGAGAGGGAACTGGTACAGAATCGATGATTCCGAGGTAGAACATATTTTTCATTCTCCTCTTCCTTAATGCGGCTAGCCAAACTGTTAATGAACTTGTGCAATTTTCTTTTTAAAACTCTGCAGATTCATCGAGTACCAATGACTCAAGTTATGTCAGAAGGAGCTTATATGTTGTTCTACATGAGGTAAGAAAATACCGGTTTGCAACTTGTAATGGTTTTTCTCTTGTTTGCGGTCATGGAATCTGAATATACATATTTTTGCAGATCTTGTCCGCGTCCTCAAAAAGGAGAACACTATGGAAAAGCTCAGGTTCAGCATTTGCAACCAAGATACGATATGAAGGAACAGAGGAAATCACCGGTGAACCGCTTCAAACAGAGAGCAGACCACAAGAACACCGAATCATCATCAAGTGAATGGTCTCTCTTCACAAGCTCAGACGAAGCTTCTTTCACCACAGAATCAACCCGAGACTCTTTCAGCACCATAGACTACACAGATGTTTGCCACGTTGTAGACCCTTCTTCTCCTTTTGCCATCTTCAACAACTTATACCACAACGTTGAGCCATCGCCACACAATACTGTCGCTTGCAGAATGTTCTCAGGTACCAAACCAGAAACCCGGTATTTCGTCGAGGAACAAACGAATCACAACAACACGGTCGTGCTGGACTCTTCATCATCACCAGCACCGTATCCAAGTCAATCAGCAGCACCGTATCCGTCCCAAGATTATTACGAGCAGGGTATGTATGTAAATTATGAGACTAACCCAGAATTTAACAATGGTCAGGATCAGGATCGAACTTACAGTTACTGGTAGTTAGTAGAAGAGACTAAGAGAGGATTCTGTTTTTGAACCTCCCTGATTTTTAAATATGTTTAGAGAGATCTCTTTAGGGATACTTAACTCAAGTGCCCTGAGATTTTTTTGTTTGTCTTTAAATCATCTGTGTGTTTGAGTATCAGGGCAAATGTTTAAATCTCATTTTATCAAATTCCCCTGTTTCTGTATCTCTGTATCTGCAAAATTTAAATTGGAAAACAAAAAGGTTGAGCCTTTACAACAGAGCAACCTCTTATTTTATTGAAAAGGGAAACAGAGTAGCGGCTTAAACGTCCATTTCAAACGGTAACCAAATCTCATTGACACGACCGGTGAACTCGAAAGGTGAGTTATACTGAGCCACTGTGTAAGCTGAGTCAGACCCGACACCACCTTCTTTTTTGCTCTTCTCTATTGCATTAGCCCAAGCCGTACCTTTAAGGCTGGAGTCCAGCGCCGCCGCTTCTTGTCCGACGCTGTCATCCGAGACGAAACCACTGAATTGTCTGACCGCCACGTACCTAGGGGTCCATTTCTGGATATGAAGATTCTCAGCCGGAGCAGGATCAGGCTGGTTCTTTTTAGGAACGTAGAAAGACACAACAAAGGCAGATTTACAAAAGGGACCATCGCTTGGTAAGACTTGAGCGATGACCGGAGCAGTCATCTCTATCTTCTGATGGTACTCGTTCTTCCCCTGAATGTATGCGAACAATCTGAATTTCCCAAACAAATATTAAAAATTCAATCTTCATCCGAATTCCAAAGGGAAATTAAGATTTGAGTTTTGCACTTACTGGAAGAAAGCAGTTCTTGTAGCAGCGACGAGAGAGATATCTTGAATGGGTTTAGTAGAAACCCAAACGGTGGTATTGTACCGGCGAATCTCGTATCCATTTCCTGAGTGAACCAGCTCGTAGCTTGGGCACTCGATTCGGTTACAAGACGGCGGGAACTTCCCGACTTGGGCATGTCCGGATTCGGATCCGGGACCTAGTAGTAGTAGGTCGGATCCACCGGAGAGGAGGCTGAGGAGGAATGAGAGCTTGAAGAAGCTTAAACCGGCTGCCATGGCGTATTAGAACTACTTTTTTTCTTCTTCGTTTTAATCGGCTTTATAAATGGTAATATTCGTTACGTTTGAGAATGTGTGGTTCATCTTCGGATAGGTTTTGTGTGTTAAAAAGTTTGGACCTTTTCTTAATTCTTTTGGTTTTGTTATATGTGTACGTCTATGGACCGTTTGTGTTCTGAGCTTTGTGATTGCCACGCGTTAAGACTTAAGAGGGTTATATAAAAAACACTAATTGAATCATAACAAATGAAACTGCAAAGGGACCCTGTGGTAAAAATTTTCTTTTTTTGGGTAACAATGTGGTAAACTAAAACCCAATAATAATCAAGGCTATATACACACCCCAATTTGGTATAATTTTGTCACAGGTAATATATCTAACCTTTATGCAAGAGTTTGAAAAATCATAATGTATTATTGAAGCATCATAGCTCAATCCTATACTTCATAGATGCACTCTACAAATGTTTATACAGATTGCTTAATAAACTTGTGCACTGAACTCTCTACAAAAGCCCAGCTCTTTGCTGCTGGACCTGGTGGTGGTTCTCTGTGTTCAACATGATCTCTGAGTTACTCATCTGAATCTCTTCTTTTTCCCCCAATTTTGTATTTTGTGCAAGTCATTGACATATTCTTGTTTCATCATGCCATGTTTTAAAACGATTTGACTTGATCGATATGTCAACTCTGTTTTTATTATGCAGAGACTTGTCTTTAAAACTATATACCTTTCAGAGTTTTCTCGCTGTACGAGTTGGGCAAAAGTTTTGATATCCAAAAGGAGAAAGTTCAAAGCACTAGAGTTGACAACGGTTTTTAAAAAGTGTACTTTATAATATTTGTTCATGACGTTCGAATTCATCATAGCTGTCTTTACAAAAATGTACTTTATAACGGATTAACAACCTCTTATTTTATTGAGAAGGGTAAAAAACTAAACGTCCATTTCAAACGGAAACCAAATCTCATTGACCCGACCGGTGAACTCGTAAGGTGAGTTATACTGAGCCACCGTGTAATCTGCATCCGAGCCAACACCACCTTCTTTTTTGCTTTTCGCTATTGCATTAGCCCACGCCGTACCTTTGAGGCTAGAGTCCAGCGCCGCAGCTTCTTCTCCGAGGCCGTCATTGGATACGAAACCACCGAATTGTCTGACCGCCACGTACCTAGAGCTCCATTTCTGAATTTGAAGATTCTCAGCCGGAGCAGGATCAGGCTGGTTCTTTTTGGGAACGTAAAAAGACACAACGAAGGAAGATTTACAAAAGGGACCATCGCTTGGTAAGACTTGAGCGATGACCGGAGCGGTCATTTCAATCTTCTGATTATACTCGTTCATCCCCTGAATGTATGCGAACAACCTGAATCCCCCAAACACAAAAAAGTATTAAAAGACGCAATCTTTATCCGAGTAAAGCATTAAGATTGAATTGTTTAGCAACTTACTCGAAGAAAGCAGAGATTGTAGCATCGACGAAAGAGATATCTTGAATCGGTTTAGTGGAAACCCAGGCGGTGGTATTGTACCGGCGAATCTCGTATTCGTTTCCTGAGTGAACCAGCTCGTAGCTCGGGCACTCGATACGGTTACAAGACGGCGGGAACTTCCCGATTTGGTCAGGTCCGGATCCAGCTCCGGGACCTAGTAGTAGGTCTGAACCACCAGAGAGGAGGCTGAGGAGGAATGAGAGCTTAAAGAAGCTTAAACCGGCAGCCATGGCTGGTTTTTTTTTTTGGGTACAGAGGAGCTACATGTCTTGTTTCTGCGTTTTATGCGGCCTTATAATATCATAACGAATGGTTAATATTGTTACTTATGAAAGTGTGGTTCATCTTCGGATAGGTTTTGTGTGTTTAACAAGTTTTGAGTTTTAAAAAAATCACTTTTTTGGTCTAGTTATATGTGTCTAATGTCTATGAACTATTTGAATTTTGTGATTGCCACGGGTTATATAAAAAGTACTAGGGTTAAATCGTAATAAACGAAACTACAGAGGGATCTTTATAGCAAATTACAACAATGTGGTCAAACACTAAAACCCAAACAAAGGAACCCAACACGGTCCGGCCCGAGAACTGATTTTGTACCCTTATTTACGAAAGTGCACTACTCAAGGAACTTTACTAAACTTCTACCAAGTCATCTCCTTCTCTCTGTTATGATCTGATGAAAAAATGCGCATCAACTGTTCGACGAAATGCCTGAAAGGAGAGTTGCTTTCTGAGACGAGTACTGACCTCCGGGTATATATATATATATATTATGCGTTCCTGAGTTGAAGCAACGTTGACACTTTTTATCTTTGAGATCTTCTAATTTTTTATCAGTTTTCTTAAATGCTTTCTCTTCCAATATCTAACCATTATGCATTTGAGTTGGAAGAATCAATATGTGTTTCGAAAGCATCATAGATCAATCCTATACTTCAAAGATGCACTTTGAACCCTCTACAAATGTTTATAGATTGCTCACATAACTTGTGCTTTTGAACGATGATTTTTACTGCTTAAGACCATTTCAAAGCTTTGAACTTTTGTATTGTTTTAACTCAATTTTGGGATTATGATGAAAACAGTAATGGCTGAATTATATAAGAGACTAAAGTACTGCCCAGCTCTTAGCTGTTGGTGGTTCTCTGTGTTTCAACATGATGTTTGCCTTACTCATCTGAATCTCTTCTTTTTTTTTTCTCCACTTTTGTATTTTGTGCAAGTCATTGACATGTTCTTGTTTCATCTTGCCATGTTTTTAAAACAATTTGACTTTTGATCGACATGTCAACTCTGTTTTTTTTTTTTAATGCAGAGACTTGTCTTTAAAGGAGAAAATTCAAAGCAGAAGAATTGGCAACGGTTACTAAAAACAGGTTTAACTTTTTTAGTAATTTCGTAGTCTATATATGTTTTGTTCATGGCTTTTAAATTCGTAGCTGTCTTTACAAAAATGTACTTTATAATAGATTGTAAAATCCTGAGACTTTCTTTCTATATTGCAAAATGCAGGTAGTCAATGATAAAGTTGTGTGGTTATTGTGATAAATAATCTATGAATTCAGATAAGTGGAAGAACTAGTCTAGTTTTACTTATTCAGGTTGCCACAAAACTTATTTGTCAATGAAGTTTTATTCATAGTAATGCGTTCTTGTTGTTTACATCAAACTTAGAATTCTTCAAACCCCTTTAAACAATAATTTGTAGATAGATTATCATCTCACACTCAAAGCCACATATTGAAATGCTAACATCAGATAATCTTTATAAACAAATGGTTTTTTTTTGTCATACTTAGATTCCAAATCTTAGATTCAATGTCTGAAACAGACAGATGGTGAGATGATCTCTTCAGATGCTATTGCCATTCACTGATGGAAACTGTGCAGGTGAAACCAAATACCCTGCGATATGGTAAAAAGGGTAAGATGCAATTCCCCTATCTGAAAACTGAAACATACAATAAAATATGTCTTGTCAGTAACTTATATAAACGTGTACTTCTTTATAAATATGTGTACACTAATGTCTTAACACAATAAATATATATCTGTATATCTATGAAACTCAACAGATTTGGTGGAAAGGGAAAGAAAGAGACAAATGCTTTTGTCATGCTTACCACCTTTATCCGTTGAAAAATCTTTTCTCCACCGCAGACCCAGAAAAATAATAATATTGTTTTCTTTTAACCTTTTTGTTGTCTTCTTATAAAGAGATGTAAAACACACAAATACATTCAGATTTGAGCTTTCTTCTTATATCTTCGAGGGGGACCAGAGAATCCAAAAATATATTGGTTCAACTTCTCTTGAAAAGTGAAATACTTTTGATTTTTCTGAAATTTGAATGATTCTGGTGTTTGTTAGCCAACCAACATGCTCAGCTTCCAAGAAGAATGGATGCTTACAATTGTATCGTCATAATCTTCTGCATCGCCTTGTTTGCAATCAATCTAGTGTTTTCATGTTTCACTTGCTTCTCCATTCTCCACAGATTCATGACAGAGGAAAAGGAGGATTTGAGTGATCTCAGGAAGAATCTTCTCGAACCAGAAGAAGCCAAACCGGATGAGAAGGTAATGATCATTACAGTCTCGAGTAGCCAAGGATTCTCAGACTCCATCGATGATGATTGTGGCCAAGATTGCTCTCATGAGGATATTTGTGCTTGTTAAAAGAAAAAGGTGGCTTCTATTTTCAATACAGAGTTCTTCTCCTCATGTTTTGCAATTTTTTCCTTCATCTTCCTCCTACATGTAAATGATCTTAAATCCATATAGGTTGAGAGAGCATCACATCTTCTGTTTCAGAATCCAGATTATTTTGTTCGTTTCATTATGTATCTTGAAAGATATTATGCTTTTATGTCTGCAAACGTATATAAAAATACATGGAGGTACACAAATTTGTGGGAAAGTTATAAAGTTTTGTATTGTAATACTACTTTTTTTTTCTTGATTCAGTTTAGGTTTATGTTTCTTTGGAGGCTGAGAATTAAAGGTTCCCACTTAGACAGGGAAAAGAAGAAGAGAAAACAAATCCCCACTCAGAGAAAGTAATATAAAAGCTTAACAACTAAGTTGTTAGTTGACAAAAGTGACAATTTAACAAAAAAAAAATCAAGGACAACGAATTGCTAATAGTGACATATTTCTGGAAAAAAAAATCTCTTTTTGTATTTGTTTTTTCTCATGAACTTAAAATAAGGAAAATGATTGATTTAGTTAGAAGTTAGATCTCACTAATAAAGAAGATTAGTTTAATTTCATCCACGAACTCGAAGCTTCGATGGATGCATTTAAGATTTTTATACCCTAACCACACCACATGTTCACTTAATAATTTTTCCAAACTTTATAATTAAAATGAATAAACAGAGTAATTGTACAAATGTCAGTCGGTGGTTGTAAATACATAAAAATAATAACTCGGGGCCAAAATTGGAAAATACGCGTTATCACGGGTCTGACAGCAAATAAACAAAACAAAACAAGACTTGGTTCTTCTTCTTCTTCTTCTTCCAAAAATTGATTCAAAGACTTTTGCAATCTCGATTTTGAGAGAAAGAGCGCGATCGATCACGGGGAAAAGAGATATGGGTCACGGAGAAGAAGATACAAGGAGCAAAGGATTTGCTTCGGAAGAAGGTAACCAGCATCATCATCATCATCAATACGGTACCTTTCAAGGTGTTTCCAATTACCCTCCACCGCAGAGCTCTGCTCCGGTCACTGGCTTTCCTCAACCTTCAGCTCCTCCTGGTGTTTACGATTCCGGAGCTCCTTATTACGCTCATGGTTATCAAACCGTTCCAGGTATCTAGCTTCTCTCTTCCTGAATTGGATCATGCGGATTTCGATTTTTGCAGATTTGGGAATTTTTTTTTTTTTTTTTTTTTTTTTTTTTTTTTTTTTTTTTTTTTTNTCATGAAATTATCGTTGTGTTGTTTTGCAAGATAGATAAATCAGTTTAGGGTTTGTTCATTGCGATTGAATGGTGAAACTTTTTTTTTCTTTATGATCTGTATGTGAAAATCTAACTTCTTTGCCATGCGTTGAGATGATATATGATTTGTAATATTTATGAGAATTTAAAAGTTTGGAGCTTTTGAGTACTTTCTAGGAACAGCTCAGTTAAAAGTTAGGTTGTCTTGTTCAGCGGTTCTTATGGTTTAAATGGATGTCTTGTTCAGCTGTTTTTATGTTTACTTCTTTCTTATTGTTTTTATTTTCAGTCCATGGTGGTGTTGCTGAAGGAAGACCTGTGACTGGGAGACAACGCCGCCTTCCTTGCTGTGGAATTGGTCTTGGATGGTTCCTGTAAGTTACCTTCAAAATTACATGAGCTCCAAACATGCCCTTGCTTAAACATGTCTCTGTTAACACAAGTCTTTGCTCGTTTGGTTGTTTATAATATCCCTGAGAAAGTATTTTTTGGTCTTCTTGAAGCTTCGTAGTTGGATTTTTCCTTGGAGCAATCCCTTGGTATGTCGGATTGTTCATCATGATGTTTGGAAGAAGGATCGATTACAGGGAGAAACCAGGATACATTGCTTGCACTATCGCTGTAATTTTTCCTACACGCTCTCTTTCCTTTATCTTTCACCTTGTTTCTTTAACTTCCATGGGACCCTAATTTAGTTGATCCATGTCTCAACATTGCAGGCTATTCTTGCAACAATCGCTGTGATTCTGGGTGTATCTAAAGGAGCAGAAGACTGGTGATTGATCGATCAATCATCTTGTCAGTTATTCTCAAAACGGTTGTATAGGTTTTCTTTATCGTGTGTTGTATTATCAACTTCTTTTTGCTAGCTACTCTATGAAGAAAGAAAAAAAGTGTAAACTTCACAGAAAATTATTTTGGGTTTTGTTATCTAAATAAGAAGAAGTCAAATTTAAAGACAAAACGTGATAAGATTGAAGATTGTTTATACATCAGAAACCTTACAATATAAAATGCAGTCTATCGTTTTCCAGAAACAGTTGTATTGTTGTGCATCCTCAACAAGTCATCAGGAGTTACAAGAAACCAAGCTCCATCTTTCTGAGCGAACAGCTTCTGATTCACTGAGTCTATTATCACACTCACGTTTCCAAACCCATATATCTGAAGACCATTGTGCATTCTATTCGGTTTCGGTTTGAACAGCAACTCCTTCTCTTGCGCAAATACTTCCAACACTTCTTTCAAACTCAGCACCTCAGTGCTGTCCATCTGCCGAGCCTTAGCTTGAGGTTCAGCCTTAGCTGGCTCGGACTGTCTATGCACATTTGCCTTTGCCCTTGGCTGAGACACTTCAACTCCTTCAACTATTTCCATCAACATATCTAAACCACGCTTTAACTGGATTCGGATCCTCTCGTTTGCTGAAAGCTCTTGCGGGAATAATGATTTCCAACCAGAATACCATCCGTGGATCTCTTCGAAACTCGGTTTAGACAGTAACCAATGGTACAACACGTCCAGCCATTTTGGGAAGAAGAACCTCTCCATCAAATCAGCCATTAGATGTATGGGTACTGCAGATGCCCACATCATTACCCAATGGAACCTTTCTAAATCCTGGGCTGCCGGGTTTACCTGTAACTCTTGCAAAACCAGCTGAAGTTTGGGAACTATGTAACGACGCATAAGCTGTTCCCAGCTTGTAGCATCAAAAACGGTCTTCCATGGCGAAAGAATAGTGTAGACAGACTGATCATTAGGATACCAAGCATCAAGAACATTACTCAATTTCATCTGAATTATCTGGTACATAAACTCCAACTTCTGACCAAGTATTGGCAACCAAGGATGCACCCAAACATGGATGGCAACACGTTCCCTTTGGGGATCCCAATATTCAACAGCAGTTGACAATTTTGGCAGCACTACTGTGTCCAAAATCGTATGCAAGACAGATGAAGGCAGCAAATTTTCCCATGTCTCGAGAAATGTAAGCATCGGCTCAGGGTCTCTAGGTTCCCAGGAATTAATGCCTGCTATTCGCACAGCAGGTAACACTACCTCCGAGACTAGTTGGCTATAAGGCGTTGAGACTACCCAGATATTTTGGTCTTCCTGGACTTCCAAAAGCTTTCTCCAAGAAGATATAGCCTTGAGACCATGCACTGCATCCCTAAGAGGGTCCCAACCTTGAAACATTCTGATAAAGAGAGGCAAGGCCAGTGAGCAAGCAATGGTGGACAAGTTACAAAGCTTATAATCATCAGGGTAGCTAGCTTGCAGGTCCTCGAAACGATTAGCAAGTGAGTCAAGTGTCAAATTCCCAGATGTATTCTCCAGCTCGATTCGACTTATTTCATCTGCGATATATTCCATGTTGTCTAAGTGTCTTTTTTGTTTTTCTTCCTCCGTTATAAGCATTTCCTTCTCCTGCTGTAAGCTCAAGGCTGATTCTCTCTCGTTCCTCAAGTCCCTATCAATCTTCTGAATTTCATGCTCAACTAGATCGACAATCAAGCGCAAGTTGTGTTGTAACTCTGGCATTGGAACATCTGCGTCTTTTGCTTTCTCCTCTGCATCTAAATTTTCCAAATTCGTCACAACCCGAACCTGTGGTCCTCGCATATCGATAATGGTCTGCCCACCACCAAATCCCTCTTCCTGCTTCTTCTCTAACAACTCCTCTGCAGTGACATAAACTTCCTTCCTAACCTTCTTCTTCTTCTTCCAAAGATTTCTCCCTCCGCTATCACCATGACGCTGTTCATTCTCACTGACACTGACACCAACAATCTTCTTCTCCTCAACCTTTTTTAAATCAGGCAACTTAGCCTCCTTGAAATCATTGTACCCCATACCCATATTCTTCGGCCTCAACTGCACTTCAATAGGAGCGACAATACCTTGCTGATTCTTCCCAAGCCCTTTTCCCTTATACCCCATCTTTTCAAGCAGCTTCATACCTATTCCTTTAGTAGACTTCTCAAACTGACCTATATCACCGGCCAAAGTCTTCTTCTTCCCTTCCTTTGCACCGCCACCCTCTTGACCTCTCTTCTCCATCTTTGCCTTCCCTCTCATCTTTGCCCTATCAGCTATCTTCTTCCCCAGTGCACCCGGTAAGAGATTGTCCTCATCATCAAAACCATTCGAATTAAACCCTAACCCTAACCCTAACCCTAACCCTGACCCTAAACCTGAGCTTCCAATACCCAATCCACCTCTAACTGGAACATCCTCATCAATCATATCACCATCTTCGATTTTATCACTATTTTTATCACCGTTATGTTGTTCTCTAGAATCCTTATCAATCTCTCGAGTCGGCGATACCGTACCTGTAGAAACAAAATTGACAGGCTTGGTTGAGTCGGCCTTCATTCCCGAGTCTCGATCCTTACGCCTCTTCCTCCGAGATCCTCCGCCGCTAGAATAATCGGAATCAGAATCGCTCTCAGCGAAGATTCCATAAGTAGAGTCGTGTTTGGTTTGTTTCCGCTTCTCTTTCCTCTTTTCGTACACAAACTCGTCACCTTCCCATCGACCTCCTTCATAGTCATTATCCATACTGAATCTCTCCATCTCTTGATACTCGTCCATCGCTAAGCAGCTAGATCCGAAACCCTCGTCTTTGATTCCAAACTATCTGAGAGACAGAAGAAATTAAAAAATCAATCGAACAAATTTTTAAGGTTTTCGGATTTATTAGACTCCCACAAATCGCCGACGTCGCAGCGTATCATCATCGGAGAGAAAGTATTAACCGAATTGGGCCTTTTAAATAAGATAGGCCCATTTACGTTTTTTTAATCAGAGCCCATAAATGTTCCAGTTTCACTCGCTTAACCTGTTGCTACACTTGTTTTATCACTCTCGCACCCTGTGGTTTGGTTAACAAAATTGTAAGATTATGGAATCATAACTGCATTCAAATTATATAATCCCTTTCTTACTTTGTAAAAGCTACACACTTATTGCTATTTTAGACGGCACCGTCTTTCCCAATTTTGCAACTATAGTTATGTTTTTTCACATTTCATGTCTCTGTCCTCTTATCCTCTTCCGTTGGCTATTTCAGTTTTTGGTCGATATGATCACTCTCCTGTTTTGATATCGATTATGTATTTTTCTCTTCTCTTTTAGGTCGCTTTTTGACCTCTTTCCTTTTGAAATGTTAGGTTTTACCCCTTAATTAATTAATCCCTATAATTTTTTGAGGATAAATATTGTTTCTTTAAGATATAGTTTTCTACGTTATTATCAACAACAAAATACATATACAGTATCTTGTTCTATCTTAAATTGAATTCGTTTTCCTTTGGATTATATATAATAAGTCAATATTTTTTTGGTTCACACAGTACGTATTATATATGAAGTCAAGATTTTTTAGGAACACTTTATTTTCTCTAACCAAACATTAGTTATTTGCAACAAAATGTATTAATTAAAGAAAGAATAATTATATTATTTCAGAACTAGTACAACAAAATCCCATTTTTTCTGTTACAAATCACATAAATTTTGGGATTTCAAACTATAACACATAAAGAAACCCACCTTTTTTAGATGATTTTATAACCAAGAAAAGTCGGTTGTGACTATGACTCGACTTTTTCTATTTAGTTGAATAATCTTACGTAGGCTTGGACGTCATATTTCATAATTTGACGCAAAAGCCAAAAGCTACCATTGTTGTTTCCTTGTTGAAATTAATATCTAAACGTATATATATATATATATATATATATATGCACACATATTTAATATATCTCACATGATATGTATAAACGTGTATATATGTCGTCACTTAATCGCACACATTGCTTGAATAATGCAACTTACTTTTCTTAACCATGACTAGACTATTTTTAACTTTCATGATCAAACTTATTAGACTTGTTTTGAATACCTCCGATAAATAAATAAAATATGTTTGAGCTTCGCGAGAAGACGTTTTTTTTTTTTCATTTTGTTTTTCTCTAAGCCTAGCCTATTTATTATTTATTGAACAAACCAATTAATCACTATAACTGCTAATCAAAATAAAAAAGCATACGTTATAACTATTTTAATTAACCAACGACGCCCGTAGCCGTTAGACCTATTTTGTCCTAGGTGGAATTAGTAAATGATAATGACCCTAGTCTACGCGTAATTGCATTATAATTTATT
The DNA here is from genome assembly GCF_000633955.1 of Camelina sativa. Taxonomy (NCBI): domain Eukaryota; kingdom Viridiplantae; phylum Streptophyta; class Magnoliopsida; order Brassicales; family Brassicaceae; genus Camelina; species Camelina sativa. The sequence goes on along the minus strand of NC_025701.1, from coordinate 7,837,935 downwards.
TAAAAACAGAAATTAATTGATATGGTTGGACGAACATTATCTTTTTTTTTTGTGTATATATTAGTATGATATTATATATCACATGCGTTTCGTAAGAGAGTTGACATTGCTATTCATCGTCTCCAAAGAACAACGCCACCTGGTTCCATATTTATTGTCTCCATATTAAATTACGGGTAATTTAACATTACCAACTCATGTAATCATGTTTACTTTTTTTTTTTTACTTATCCATTCTTAAACACTATCATTATAAAGTTATATTTTTATATTACAAAAAACATCGTTTTGTATTTCTACCACTGAAATATCAGTTTTAACTTTATTAACAAAGATAATAAAAAGACTTGTATAGTTTTTTCATATGTGTAACAAACTGACAAATGGTAAAATAGTTATTTTTGTAAAACAAATGACATATATTTTAAGGTGACCAAATTTTGTTTTTTTAAATGTTTTTAAGGTTAATTTCGAGTTCTCCACCTAAAAAGGTTAGTTAATTGAAGAGAAATTAAACAAACAATTAATGAAAAAAATATTCAGGAGAGAGTTACGTGGGAATTTTCCTTTCTCTAATTACGGTATCTACGATATGGGGACGCAAACAAAAATGTGAATATGGAAGCATCGTCATATAATAGTATATTTTTTATATTTAAAAAAAAACAAATAGATTACATATACTAAATACTCATGCAATAAAGCCACATGGATGTAGCGTAAGGAAAGGAAGACAAAATTAAATTTTTGGAAATATACACCAAAGAACTTGTTGTTATAAATTCATTGCCAGTTGCAGATACAGCGATTTATTACATTATATCCTCTCTCTATAGTGTCTGTATCTATTATAAACCAAGTTTTTGTATCACATTTTGTATCCTACAGTATACCTATTCATGCATATATATAGCTAGATAGATGTACAGCTGCCTCCAACATATATAGTCAACTGATGAAATTATAAGCATCATCATTATAGTTTTGTCTCCTTTCTTTCCTTCTTTCTTTCTTTCTTTCTTTCTTTCTTTCTTTCTTCCTCTCATAGCTGATGATGGAGATAACTACTGTTAAAAGAGTGTTCTTGATCGGGGTATCGATCTTGATACTGAATTGGGTATGGAGAGCTGTGAATTGGGTTTGGTTAAGGCCAAAGAGACTGGAGAGATATCTCAAGAAACAAGGATTTTCTGGGAATTCTTATAGGATTTTGATGGGAGATATGAGAGAGAGTAATCAGATGGATCAAGTTGCTCACTCTCTTCCTCTTCCTCTCGGCGCTGATTTTCTTCCCCGTGTCATGCCTTTTCTCCATCACACTGTTCTAAAACATGGTATGATATGATCCCCCACATCATAGTACTCTCTCGACTTATTATTTATCAAGTTTTGTAGGTTTTTTTATACTTACAAGCATCTAAATAAGACCCAACAAGTACACTTGATCTTGTGTTATTAGATTCACAAACATTCTTATAATTTTGGTGAGAGTAGTTAGTTTCTTCTTCTTCATATTGTTTTTTTTTTTCCATTTTGAAGGATATATGAACAGAAAATTCAGAGTAATTGTGTGTATATGATTATGCACACATTTGCATAATTTAGATCTAAATCTGATATCTTTCTTTTTCTGGTTATATATAGTCTAGTCACATAAAATAGAATAAAAGCACTCTTAGCGGATCATATCAAAGATAATCTGTCCAATATAGCATTCTTTGTATGTGTTGTGTTTTGTTTCATATGCATATATATTAGGTTGTTTAAACTAAAAATGGTGGTAATTAATTAATCAATATATTTTTTGTTTGTTTTTAATAGGGAAGAAGTGTTTCACATGGTACGGACCGTACCCGAACGTGATAGTAATGGATCCAGAGGCACTTCGAGAGATAATGTCAAGGCACGAACTCTTTCCAAAACCAAAGATTGGATCACACAATCATGTTTTCCTCAGTGGTCTTCTCAACCACGAAGGTCCTAAATGGTCTAAACACCGAAGCATTCTTAATCCTGCTTTTCGTATTGATAATTTGAAGGTATGTTTTTCTTATTTGATATATTATTAATTATATACATTAAACACACTGCTCATTTTGACTCTAATAATAATTGTTTTTTGTTTTTTTATATGATTATAATTTTTAACTCTGACATAGTGTGAACTTTGTGAACATCATTTTCGTCTCATTCTTTAGATTTTGGTCAGTTTCATTCTCTTTTACTTTTTTCGAAAAGAAAGTCAGATAAGTAACGTCTTTTTGTTTGTTTGGTAGCTGAGAGATTTATACAATACCAAAAAAATAATATTTTTATCAATTTAAAATATATAGTTTTAATTTTTTTCCCTAGATAATTAAACAAAAATAAATTAATCAGAAAAAAAGAAAAAGAGAATATTAACTGTCACTTGGAGAAAAAAAAAACAAAATATTAGTATTAAAAAAAAACTGAAAAAGGTATTTGAAGAAAAAAGAACAAACAGAGAAAAAGTCCACACAGGAGACTAGAATCCACGCCACGCCACCTACTAAAAGTCTAAAAGCGAGAAACAGAAAAAGCCAAAAAGACACATTAACGAAAAAAAAGTGAAATCATATTTCAAGAATTTCTAAATATATATCCACTTTTCTTATTTTTTGATAAAACAACTTATGAATTTAGTACAGAAACGTCAAATATGCAGATGCAGAGCATTCAGTATTCTTTAACAACAACATTATGAGCCAATAATTATTAACATATCAATATCCATATGTGTGTGTGTAAGCTTGTTATCCTACTAGAAACCATCTGTGATTTTTTGGTGTGAAATGTTGGTTTTGATTTTTGAAATTGGAATAATAATATCTGATAAATTTTTCTAAATAAAAATGAACAGAGCATATTACCAGCATTTAACACGAGTTGCAAAGACATGTTAGAAGAATGGGAGAAATTAGCGTCAGCAAAAGGAACAGTGGAACTTGATTCATGGACTCACTGTCATGACTTAACGAGAAACATGCTTGCTCGTGCTTCTTTCGGTGACTCCTACAAAGATGGAATCAAGATCTTCGAAATCCAACAAGAACAGATCGATCTTGGTCTCCAAGCTATTCGAGCCGTCTACATTCCTGGATCCAAGTAAAAATAATATGTCTTCTTTTAACAACTGAGTTTAAAAGTGGAAAGCTAACTTTGCTGATTCAGTTTTCATGTTTTTTTTTTTTGGATTTGTCATTTGAAGATTTTTGCCAACAAAATTCAACTGGAGGCTGAGAGAAACCGAAAGGGACATGAGGGCTATGTTTAAAGTTATGATTGAGACAAAAGAGGAGGAGATAAAAAGAGGAAGAGGTACCGACAAGAACAGCGACTTGTTGTTCTCCATGTTGGCTTCCAATACAAAAGTGATCAAAGAACAAGGACCAGATTCAGGGTTGAGTCTTGATGATCTCATAGATGACTGTAAGGCTTTCTATCTAGCTGGTCAAAATGTGACCTCTTCATTGTTTGTTTGGTCACTTGTTGCTTTAAGCCAACATCAAGACTGGCAAAACAAAGCAAGAGACGAGATTTCTCAGGCGTTCGGTACCAACGAACCAGATTTCGAAGGCTTAGGCCATCTAAAAGTCGTAAGTAGACATTTTCAAAACCGATTAAACCACTTTATAACAAGAAAAAAGGGTTGTTTACTTAACAACTTCTTTGACTATTATCATTAGGTAACAATGATCCTCCATGAAGTGCTGAGACTCTATTCGCCAGCTTACTTCACATGTCGGATAACTAAACAAGAAGTGAAGCTAGAGAAATTCTCTCTACCAGAAGGAGTTGTAGTTACAATACCAATGCTCTTAGTGCACCATGATCCTGATCTTTGGGGGGATGATGTGAAAGAGTTTAAGCCCGAGAGGTTTGTTAATGGTGTAGCGGGTGCAACCAAAGGAAGACTCTCCTACTTGCCGTTTAGCACAGGCCCTCGGACTTGTATCGGTCAAAACTTTTCCATGTTGCAAGCTAAGCTCTTCTTGGCAATGGTACTTCAAAGGTTCAGTGTAGAGCTCTCTCCATCGTATACTCATGCTCCTTTCCCGGCTGCAACTACATTCCCACAACATGGAGCTCATTTGACCATCCGTAAAGTTTAGGTGGTAGAAGAAGAACTATAAAAGTAAAGGTGCTTTCCTTTTTTTTTTTGTTCATCATCAAAACAGAACCTTGAAGGTGTTGTAGTGGTAATGCAGTTTGAATCCTGTCAAGAAATCTTTATTTGGGTGTTCTTTTTTTTTTTTTTTTGTATATATGAAACAAAATCAAATCTAGAAATTTCATTATATTTATTTCTTGATATTGTTCCTCTTAATTTTCCTCAAATTCCTCTTTGCAATATTTTTGTTTTTTGTTTTGTTTTTGAGTTTAAAATTGCTATTTGCAAGTGTTCAATAAGCACATATATATAAACCATAAAGATCCAGTGCCTGCTGAAACTAGTGGCCCTTAAAGAGAAAAAAAAGGAAAGAATCTTGTTTTGAATAGACAAGTAATACACTTATCGAAACAGCTCAAGTAATGTGTTTGTACGTTTTTTGCAATATGTGGCAGCAAAAGGCAAAAGCTAATTAATAGAGGCCTTTTTTGTTTAATTTCCACTATCCCAACAAAAAAAAATCTTGTCAAACTAAGTTCCATGTGAAAAGAAAATGTCACGTGAAATAATTAGATTAATTATCATATATTTGTTGAAAAGTCGACAAAATAATTAACCAACATGTTTTTAGCTAGTTTAGTCTAATTTAAGAGGCAAAATGAATCAAATGGTTGGTGAGACACATCACACAGAAGTACTATTTCAAGGTCAGGTGTTTTAACATTTTTTCGTTCTAAATTGTTTGATTTTGCAATAATAAGCATGAATATTTCTATTGTTACTTTATTACATACAGTAAAAAAATTCTGTGTTTGAAGTTTGAACAAATAAAGAGTGTTACAGTTTCCTGTGCCAAAAGACCCTTTGAGAGTTGAAACTAATCAATCCTTTCAAGATTAAACATCACCATATCCTCAAGAGCCGATCTGAAACCACTCCTAGGAAGACAATTCAGATTCTTTAACGCAAGTTCAGCTTTCTCCTTAGCCAATTCTTGAGCTCTCTTGATCCCACCACGATTTCTAACTATTTCAATCGCTTCCTCAAGGGATCCAGGCTCACAGAACTCAGACTCAATGATCTCTCTTAGCCTCGGCTCATTCTCTAGTGCAAAGATCACTGGCGCTGTTATGTTACCTTTGGCTAAGTCATTAGCTGCAGGCTTCCCTAACTGCTCTGTGGACTGAGTGAAGTCCAGAATGTCATCAACTACTTGGAAAGATAAACCGAGATTCTTCCCATATTGATACATTTCCTCTGCAATCTTGCTTTCGACTTCACTGAAGATTGCAGCTCCTTTTGTGCTTGCAGCTACTAATGAAGCTGTCTTGTAGTAACTCTTTAGCAAGTAGTCATCAAGCTCGACGTCACAATCGAACAAACTTGATGCTTGCTTTATCTCACCGCTCGCAAAATCTTTGATAACCTGAAATGCATAAATCAAGATTCAGACCAAAGTCATTGTATTGTAAAAAAAGCTTCTTCTAGCCTCAGAAAAGAATTCTAACCTGACTAATGAGCTTAATGACTTCGAGGTTTTCGAGATTCGCTAAGTACCATGATGCTTGAGCAAACATGAAGTCTCCAGCTAATACAGCTACTCTTGTTCCGAAAAGTTCATGAACCGTTTCTTTTCCTAACAAACACAAAGTGAAAGCTTAAAACTTTGCAGAGAGAAAATGTACATTCTGATCAAAAAGAATATAATAAAATTGTCTAACAAACCTCTTCGCATATCACTTTCGTCTAAGACATCATCATGTATTAAACTTGCGGTGTGAATCATCTCAATAATCTCACCTAAACGGAGATGTTCTACTGTAAGTTCCCTGCACCAAGATCAGCTAGAAACCATCATTTTTAATGCTAGAGACTATACGCAATGTCGAAGGTCAAAGATGTAATGATAATGACAGTAATATAGATTACTTTAAGCCAGCTAATTCTGCGGTGGCTCGTGATACAAGGAAAACCAAACCGGGTCTCATCCTCTTGCCACCAGCACTAAAAATTTGCTCAGCTGCAGATATTAAAACCGGATTTTCTGCACCAACAATCTAATAAAAGAAGAACATTTGACATAATTAGGACCATAACTCTCTTTTAGGAGACCATAAGAAAAGAAATGTTGCCTGAGGTGCTACTAACCGATAAAAGATTGTCATTCAACCTCTGCAAATCATCAGCTACAACCTCAAACAGATTTTCCAAAGATATAGGCTTTTGTGATTCTGGCTTCAGATTGAGCATCACTGTTTTATCTTGACCAATACCTACACAACCCATCATTATTCTCATAAGCATTAATTAAAACTCCAGTTTCAGAAAATTTCAAAACCTGAAGAAAAGTCTTATATGTGTAAAAAGCTGTTGCCTCAACCAAAGTCTCATGCATGCTCAAAAAGAAAAAAGAAAAAATAATGGATAGTACTCCTAATTGACATTAGTATGTACCAGATAAAAGTGAAGACCAATCATTCAATAACTTAACAAACCAAACATCAAAACTAAAGAATCTCAAAATCAATTATATCACTACCAAAAATCAGATAGTTTTAAGAGAAAAGAGTAGATATGGTTGTTACCATTGAGGAGATAAGTCTCCTTTGGTTTAGCAGGAACGGCTCTGCAAGTCCCCAAATCAGGACGGAGTAAAACCAAGTTGCCACCATAGCTTCTGCCACCAATCCTACAAAGATTCTTGGAACAATTCCTAAACAAGAGTTGACGACTGGTTGGAGAAGAGGTACAAGAACACCCACATGGCATCAGATCAAGAACACTCGTACCCAAGTCAACATTCCGACATGACATCATCATTTCTCAGGACAAAAATTGACGAAAAACTTTTTAGGCAATCCCAAATACAAATACGGTTAATAAGTTCCGGAAACAGAGAGTCCAAAGAGAATCTTCGGAAACCAAAGTTACGTTTTGTTGCTGACGAGAGAGAGATTTGGTGTGTGTATGGAAAAATTTTAGAAAAAATGAGAAATGACAAAATAAAAGAAAGAAGAAGTTACAAGTGAATAGAGTTTTGATTTTGTTTGGGTGGACGAGACAAAACCACATAAGAAGTCTCTCCTCAAAGTCTGTCCTTTGGAGGACGAAAGAGAGATTTCAGATTTGTGTGTTGTTGTTGTTGTGTCCTGTCCGTTTTTTTTTCTAATTCAATTGTGTACTACTACTGGTACCAAATTAGTGAGAGAGAGAGAGGGAAAACACAATAAAACAAGAGTCCATCGTTGTATTCTTTATCAAATCAGAAGCTGAGATAACACCACGTGGTTACTAGATATTAGTCAGTCATCATCCAACTCGAATCAAAATATTTCGAGATTAGAGAGAATATCCCATTTCTTTCTGATTTCAAGACAAATTATAATATCATTATTATTCTAGATCTATCACCATTACTAATATAAAAGGTTTACTTACCGACAATAATTAGGTTTTAGGGTGTAATAAAAATAACTCATCAATCCGTGAAATCATAATAAATGAGCCACACTAAGTACTACACAAATCAAGACGAAGAAGCAAAACTCGTAACTCCTTTCTCTTTTCTTGACGTCATCTCGTAACGACATTTAGGGGGGTGTATTGAAACTATGATTTTGGAAGATTTGATGGGATTTAGAAAATTTGGAATTTTGAAAGATTTTAGGGAAGTTGATATGATTTATTGTAAAATTCTTTCAAATCCCACATAAAACCATGAGATTTGGATTTTTTTATTTTTAACTAAACAAATCCCACCTAAATCCTCCAGAATCTCAAAAATCATTAAAATCCAAATCCACAAACTATTTTGAATAACAGTAGATTTTAAAGTAGATTTTTAAATCATCAGTTCAATAACAGTGGATTTTAATAGACTTTTTAAAATACATGATTGAATAACATA
>NC_025701.1:7729568-7829269 GCF_000633955.1 Camelina sativa | reverse complement strand
ATACACCCCCCTTAGTTTTTTTTCTTCTTGTCGGGAACTCAATAAATTTAATTGATACACTTAGAAAGTAAAATAATCTTTGGTTTTCAACTAATTAAAATCACTGAGCTTTACAGAAGTTAGTATATCAGTAATAGGAATTTAGCAACAAAATATGTTCTATATAATATACTAGCAAAAGTCTAAACCTCAATAGTATATATCCGATGCTTGTCTTGTCTATCTTGTTGACTGTGTTTGATATTCAAATGCCTCTTACGATCCTGAAATATGCAACAAAACCAAATCAAAAACCAATTTATGATCTTGAATTTACCAATCTCTCTTTGCTTGCTTCAACGATAATAATTAAAACCTTTCTCTCTCTCTCTCACCTTCCAAGCCGAGATAGCTCAGGTTCCGCCAGAAGCATATCTTGCAACGGTTTTGCATCTGTATACCTTTCACTAGAACTGAAAACCAAAACCAAATTTCACAAGACAGACACATACACACAGAGAGGGAGAGATGAGATAGAGAGATTTACTTACTCGCACATGTGATCGATTGTGAGTAATCTATCATGAATAACTAAATCACGACCAACATAAGTCACAACCAAGGAACCAGCATCAGGATGTGGCCAGCTTCTTGAAGCAGGGAACCTGAGAATGAAAGTGCCCGGTTCTTGATTTTGAAGTGAACGTTCTGCCTCTTCTTTAGTCACAAACCCTTCTATCCATTTAGGCGTAGCCGAGCGCCACATTCCATTGATCAATCCCCTGGATATAGCTGATGCAACAGGGAACAACCAACACCACATTTTCTCAAAATTCTCTTGAGTTATGTACTCATGGCATCCACATATTCTCCTTAGAAGCTCAAAATCCTGATCACATTTTCATGTCAGAATCACAAAGACCAGATCAAGGCTTTGATCTTGGTGAAAGTATAAGCTATATGAGAATAGAAAGAGACAAGACCTGGTGAGTGAGAGATCTACTGCTGCATTTAGCTATTCTCATGAAATGTTCTTCAATCTCAATCACCACATTATCCCAATGAACATGTTGATAGTTCCGCGAGATCAGAATCCACGCATTTGTTCCTTCTGCTATCAGTTTTCTTGCCATTTTTATTTGATAGCTGGAAAGATTGGACGATTAGTGTTCTATTTTATCCTCGTAATCCACATATTTGAGGCAGGTGTGAATTTAGTTTAATTTCTTTACCTGTGATGGGAGCATCCAGAATAGAGAGAAACTTGATCTGCAAATTTCGAGACTTCTTCATCTGATGAATTGTTTGTAATTTCCTTCAGAAGAAGAGATCTCTCTGTTAAGTTAGCAAGGCAGTATTTGAAAATCATCGAGTCTGGGATTGTATATCTCCTGAAACCAGCCGAGTCTTTAATTTTGGTGTTTTCAGAATCCGTTGAAGAGTTATCTTCTTCTTCTTCATCATGGTTCTGAGCCTGAGGTCTCCATTCCATACTGGTACCATTTCCATTCTGAAACAAACTCGAGAGAAACAACAATGCAGAATAACAGTAAGTGGGATGTGGATACGAAGCAGAACAAAACGTAACTTAGAGAGATTGGATTATGTACCTTACTCACAGAAACCTTTTCTTCACCTAATCTGATACGTTTCATAGGGGCAGTGCTCTGTAGAATATCTGATGTTTCATTACTTGAAGCAAGTTTTTGTTCTCTTCCATCTAATTGATAATCAATGTGGTTCGACCTTTTAGGGGTAACAGAATCACGGTTCCTCAAAATGCAACGGATTTGGTTGGTAACAGTTTCGAGGAAAGGATAATTAGCCTTCACTTCTGGTATTTCGAATTTGATGCAGAACAACCTCTCATCACTCATAGGAGAAAGCTACAAAACAAAATCAAAACAAGAATCAATGACTTTCAGCAGAAACAAGAATTCTAACGAGGATGTGAAATCCCGTTCCAATGGCCTAGAATTTATAATTACCACCTGAGATATTTTGAGCTTGAAAGAAGCACATCCGTTCAATAAGTTGCACGGCTTATCTGCAGCTGAGAATTCAACTCCTTCATAGCTTACCAAAAGGGGAGCCTCAAAGCCACTCATCTTCTCAACAGGCGTCCCACTATCAGCATACAGTAGAGAAGCCACAACCTGCAACATCAAACCGAAAATTCGCTATCAGAAATACTTCCAGAGCTTAACAAGAGTAGAAGAAAGGGAGAGAATGAACCTTCACATCCTTGTGCACAGGCTGTCCAATAGCATTGGTTAAAACAACATCCAAGGAACAAAAAGTTCCGCCAACAATACTCCAAACACCATCTTCATCTAATTTGATTCCAGATGTAGATGGCTTGCCAACAGATAAGCATAAAGGAGGGTCCTGGAAAACAAATGAACCGAAATAAAGAAACACAGCACACAAGAGTCTTTTGTTGAAAGGAAGAGCCAGCAAGGACAAGAAACTAGTACCTTTTTGTAGTGATAATTTGCAGGGACATAAGAAGGCAAGACTTCTGCGCAGTGAATGAAACCCTGAACACTATAACCATCTCCACCAACACTAAATAACGACATCTTTCGTGTGCAATCAAAATATGTGCCATTGGTCATCAGGGAAGTCAAGACTTGCTCTCCTACTAACTCTCCACATATATAAAGGCGCATGTAGTTTCTAGAAACCTAGGAAACAAGAGAAATCAATAAATTCCAAGAAACTCAGAGATCTTAAGAAGAGTCTTCAGAGATCTTATTAGTATTAACCTCACAGCCCACATGAACCCATTTCTGAAGGGGAAACTCAGCAATTGTAGAAACATTAGGAACTTCGGTCCAAGAAGAAATGTTGACAGGATCAGGAGCTTCCTTGTGAAGGAGAGTCAATGGCAAAAGCATCATCTTCTTTTTATCATCTAGAACAAGGAAAGGTGCACTAACACTCATGTCTGAGTGAACCTGAGATGAAAGCCACATTAATCAGAAGCTGAGAACCCTTAATCAGAAAACTATGATGAATACATCAACATCAACACCGGTATATAAACAACCAAAACCAACAAATGGGAAGTCAAAATTGAACTCAAAAGTTCAAACCTTTTTCCCCCAAGAGAAAGCAAAAAAAAAAAAAAAAAGCTAATCGGAGAACTGACCTGTCTGATGATTGTAGAAGGGTAAGTGGTGGAATCTAAGAGATAAACCCAGAAACAAAGAGAGAAAGACTCAAAACCTTGGCTTTGGACTTCAACATCGACATTAAAATCCTCCAAGAGAGAGTATTTGTCGGTGTCAATCGCACAATCACCCGCCATTATAAACCCCTTCCCAGAAAAAAGAGAAAAAGTTGTCGACTTTGCAAGCGAAACCCTTAAAACCCAGGAAATGAAAACACACACAGAAGAAGAAGAAGAAGAAAAGCAAAAAACTTTTATCTTTCTCTCTTGCTTTTTTGCTCGTTACCTAAACAAAACTCAATCGCGGAGGAGCTTTAAAGGGAAACTGAAAAGAAGAAAAGAAACTATGAGGAAATTTTCGTCACGTTTTTTGACGGCTGTTAATTAACGGTTTAATACCGTCGTGTGTCTTGCGGTGGTGCCGTGGTGGTTTCAGTCTAGATCAGCAAAATAATCTACTGCATTCACGACCACTGTTCTAACCTATTCTTAAGCCAATCAAAATTCTTTGATTCATTAGATTTATTGACTTGCTTTGACCTTGACTACCATTTCTTTTGATTGTTTTTCATTTTCTTTGGATTAAATCTGCAGTTACAAATTCGTTTTGATTTCGATTTATTTGAGCTTATTCTTAAAAGTTTTTTTGGATTAAATCTGGTTCGATTTAATTAAGAAAACTTATTTTTAAAAAATGAATTAATTAATCTAAACTTTTTGATTACGTCTACTTTAATACATCTGTTCATATTAAAAACTTTTGAGAAAATAAATATCAAATTATTTGGTTACACTAAAATTGATTTTGGTTTTTTGATTTAAATTACCAAAACCAGTCGGTTTGAAAATACTTTTGAGAAAACTACTGAAGCAAATTATCTCAAAGTCTCGACGATAAACAAGTTCACAACTGTCTATGTATTAGCAGCAATTGCCAATTTATAAACGATATAGATTACACAACTTTAAATTTAAATACGTGCATTTGGTATAACAATGTCGAAATCAGTAACAGTCCATTCAGCAATTTGATTCTGGCTCATATATATCTCTGTTCCTAAATCTATTGACGACCAATGTCTCTCCACCGGTTTCGTCCCTGGATCCTGCATGTATATTTTTTTTTTTTTTAAATCTTTTGTAACAATGTAAATCCAGAGATATATGTAAATTACGAAAATACCTGGTAAAAGTGGAGTGATTGAGAAAGCTTCCCGACATCAAGTTCCCAAGTTCTTGGATCTCCAATCCAACCTTGTCCTTTCTTTGTCGGATACCCAAACTGTTCCCACACCGGATGAGGCAAGATCTGCATAATCTCCTGCGGCTGTGGATTGCTGTACGGATCACATACATCGTACGGCTTTTCAGCAAAACGCGCGTTTCCCGGAACGCAGTAGTAGTGATACGCTTCGTAAGGGAACTTCTCCTTATCCGTCCTGTGAATTTTAGTCCCGTTTGGAAACGCGTGGTACGGCGGACAAGCTCCTAGGCGGTTAGGGTTACAAACAGCGGTCGACTCCGGGTTGATTATCATCTCGCTGTACCTCGTGACGTCTGTTGTGACGTCGCCGTCGCAGTCTCTGCCGTCGTTTTTCCAGCAGCTTCCCATGTCCATTAGGTAGAACTGGCTCCCTGAACCGCCTCCTTTAAGAATCTCTAGCTTGAATCTAACTTTGAAGTCCGGCGATTTCAATGTATTTACGTGTCATGGAAAAGATTACGAAACAGAGTATTTTTTTTTTATAGTTATTTTCTGCGTTTGCGTTTCAAAAAACAGAGTAAAATCGCGATTAGAAACTTACCATCTTCATCATCCCTCTAGTGTCGTAATGATAACCACCAGAGAAACCTCGAGAAGCATCAGCTCGTAGATAAAGCATCAACCATGGATACTTAGACGAAGTCTTTAACAAATGATGAAATACCCAACTCTCATTCCCACCAATCTTCTTCTCCCATTTCACTTTATAATACGAATTATTACCAACCGGATCTTTTTGGTCATTGTCCAAGTCCCAAGTCCCGAAAAAACTCCCACTCATGTGACCTTGTTGTTGATCCACAAACCTTGTCTGCTCATGATGCATCGATGGCATGTTCATACATCCTTTTCCGAAACATGGAAACCTGCCGGTCTGAGGGAATGGTTTTGCCTTTTTCCCGTTTTCAGGACAAATCGCGGCTAAGGTATCCATATTACCGCTCTTTAGCATTATCATCCAGAACTGCCATGGGTTTGGCTTGTCCATAACTTGACATTTGTTTCCTAAGTATATCTCCTTTTGTGCAGCGTAGATATCTGCGTTGTCTCCAGCGTTTATTCCTCCGTAGGTTCCATTTCGTACACCGAGTTTGTTGTCTATTTCGTCGACTTTGTGGATTATTTTCCCTAAAAATGTCCACCAAGAACACAATTAATGTCTCGATAGTTTGTTTGCGTGTGCCATAAGTCATAGGATTATGCAAAAACTAGAAAAATTGTTAGTGTGAAGTTTTGTTTTTCTCATGTTAGCACAAAAGCATAAATTGCGTTGGAGAGGCCTAAAACCGCAAGTAAAGACAACGTTATGAGTTTACCAGGCAAGCTAGAGTTGTCGAGATCGAAGCAATCTGCCATTCGAGGGCTTCCCATGTTCGTAGCTTCTTCACCGACCTCGTTGCATTGGTTCCAAGCTTCTATAGCCACCCTTAAGTTATCATTTCTCATCCCGGGATCTCCCAAAGCTGAGACATGATCCATATTTGTTGTTTCTGTAAAGTCTGATCGAACAAATGAATACGAAAGACAAGAAAGTAAAAGTATAATCATAAGTCTCTTGATGAGTCTGCATGATTCATAGACACTCTTCTCCATACCCATCACAGAGCTCAAAATATGAGAATTTCCTTATTATATTTGGTTTCATATGGTGTTTTGTATAAATATAAGCAAACCCACATGCCTTTAAAAGAAGAAAAAGAAAAAAAAAAAAAAAAAAAAAAGTNGTTGAAAAAAAAAACACATGTGGGAGTTTTATTTTATTTTTAACTTTACATTTGAAATCAATTAGCTCCCACGTGTTATTTTTGAAATAAAATCACATGTGGCTGGGTATGGAGAATAAATGATAAATTAGTTAACGTTCTCATTTTGATTTCAAAAGTTAAAAATAAAATAAAACTCTTTTAACTAATTTATTTATCATTTTGAAATTGTGGAGCTCTGCATATTTGCCTATTTGCCCACCAAATAAAAGAACGTTTAACCCTAATTTTAAAATAAAATTTGGCTGTTTATCCATTTTTAGGGAAATATATGCATGTTTAAAAAAATCTACATCCGTTACTGTAAACGCTCTTGATGTTACCCACAAGATTGAGCAAGAGATTGGTAATACGTTAAGTGCAATGTATGTCTTACGTCGACGTTTCTTATTAACTTATCTTAAAAAAAAAAAAAAATTGTGAGCTAGTCTTTTCTCACAGCGCACGCTAACAAGTAGCAACACAAAAGTTACTGAATTTGGAAGGTGAAAATAAAATTTGGATTTTGCGATAAACCGTCGACTTCTACTCAAAATAACAGAGTGTCTGTGAATCATGTGATCACACTATCATTGGATAAGTATTCGAGCAACACGGAACGTTAAGTAACCAAAATAACAAGCTTCTTGTCTTATTGTAACAATACGTACAAGTATTCTCCACTGGAGATTTTTGTCTTTAACAGATATATGCAGCAACTAGAAAAACAATGAAGATAAAAGATACTAGATATTATTTGTTGCATAAATTATTACAAAAAAAAAAAGAAAAAACAGAGGAGAAACAGAGCAGTGAGCCACAAGGCATTGCCTTGTTTAGATTCTTAAAGCATCGAGATAAGCTTTTCCGTCGAGCGTACGAGAGAACAGTCCATCATTAAATTCTTTCATGGTCAGCCTTTTGAACTTTGCAACCTTTTGCCTTTCAACGAGACTTTTCGCGGGGCCAAATTCTCTATACATTCCCGGATTGTGAAACGTTGCAATAGAGAGCCTCTCTTTCTCTGCATTCACAACTCCACGATGCTCTATGCTTCTGTATGTCCCATTCGTTATGATCTGCATTAAACCAAAAAAAAAATCATTAGAACCATTTAGTATTTACAATGATAAATTTACCATATGAAATTTATATAATCCTACCTCTAAGATGTCTCCAATGTTGACAATGAAAGCATTTGGGAGAGGTTTAACAGGAATCCATTTCCCATCATTCTTGACTTGGAGACCTTCAACTTCGTTCACCTGCATCAGTATGGTGAGTCCGACCGAATCAGAATGCGGAGTTAAACCGATAACCTGATCGGGTTGTGGGCACGGTGGGTAGTAATTCATCCTCATAGCTTGGATTGAATCGACATCATTAAAAAACTTTTCCATTTCCTCTGGTTTGATCTCTAGGGCTCTCGCCATTTTCACTATCAAGATATTTGCAATGTTCTGTACTTCAGCAGAATACTTCTCCAATATATCTCTGAAGAAACAGAATACCAGCCAATATGTTTAGTTTTTTACAGAAAAGTACTTTATGGAATTAGTAAATAAATGTTGAGTTAGAAGTTTAGAACAAAACCTAAAGGGTAGAGGTAGCTTGGGGAACAAGTGAGGTTTGCGTAATTCAACAGGTTTCACTGTATGGTAGAACAAGTCTGCCCAATCGAGTTTCTGATCTTCTGAAACAACAAAAGCTTGTCCGAAGCCTTCCACCTCATTTGGTTGCTGCCAGAACTTCTTCTTTTCTTCCATGGGAAGGTTGAAAAAATGTTGAATCTCCGACTTCGTTTTGTCCAAGAAACTTGGGTCTATTCCATGGTCTACCAGCTGCACATAACCATCAAGTGTTGTGCTCCATAACGTAACAATATAAAAAGAACATGGTTTCTTTTGTGTAAAAAACGATTTTATGTGGGTAACGTCTCCAACCCAAAAAAATAGATAGGTAGTTAAAAAAAAAAAGAGGTTATTGCCAACTGCCAGTCAATTCGTCAAGCAACAATGAAAGTAAGTGGGGCATACTGAGTAACCATTTGGATTTATTTGGATTCAATCCTAATTTAGTAATTTCAGAAGTTTTTAAAGGGTTTTTAAAAACTTTGAATGATTTTAAAGACAATTACATACTATGAATTTTTATTAAAATTCGGGATATACTATGAAAAAAATAAAATTAAACTTATATTTTTGTACATCAAAACTGAAAATTAATAATTCTAAGGATCTCATGTTTTGATCATTTCTTCAACATACTCTTAGCTTGAAATCACAAGTTTAATCGATTACAAGGGGGAGGGTACGTGTACGTCACAACTTTTGTTTGGATACATGAACCGTTATCAAAGGCTCGGTAATCAAAGCCTCGATTTTGTCCCTTTCGATGGTTTTGGCTAAGCTTTTTATTGCTGGGGTCTAGATGTTGTAGGTAGATGAAGTTGAGTAATATTGATGGAGGGAGATGTAAATAAGAGAGCAATAATTAACTAAGATGTGGTTGTAAAAAGGGAATAATTTCTGAAATATTGAAGTGTTATATTTTTACATTTGAGCTGTTATTTTCACCCACTCATTTATTATTACAAATAATTTAAACCTATTTTTGAACGGCTTACCAACAAAATCAATGCTTTTCAATAAGAAGAGGATTTAAATATTTTCTAATAAATCAAATAATTTTAACAAATATTAAACCTAATAAGATATTTTTAGAAAATCAGTTATATAAGTAGGTGAGTTTTACCTGAAAGAATCCCCACTCTTTGCAAGCAAAATCGAGTTTCTGAACCTCAGAGTCCATGGCGGTCGGAGAACATAAACGCTTCATGTCAATGATTGGGATCTCGACATTCAGACCAGAGTCATCAGCGACTTCAGTTTTGTCTTCAACAGACCGGACATACCTGGAAGGAACGGTCGTGATCATCTTCTCCTTAACCATCTCTTGAACAGAAGGAACTATAATAGAGCTCCACGAGGTTTCTCTTTTTGCTTCCATGACTGCTTCTTTATTGTACGAACTGTAAGATATTGTTAATCATGTTAAGACATTGTCCTTTTTATATAGGTGGTCTGAAAAGCGCATGTACTGTACTTCGTGATGTAAATAATTGATTAGGTTGACCCATATCCAAAATAATTGGGGGAAAGAAAACAACTTGATTTACTTGGTTTAAATTTATCCATCACATGTTTTTAAAAAAATCATTTTTACTAGGGCAATCCACAAGTGAGAAATAATATATGATGACATGCACAAGTGAGAAATTATTTATATGGCCCAACAAATATTTAATTTTGTTGATAGAGACATGTTAGTGACAATGGTTTAGGATTATGAAAGATTTTTGGGTTTATTTTTAAATTATAAAATAAAATTTTAAAAAGTCACCGAGTTATCGGATATCCTCTAAAGTCTCCCCAAATCTTACTAGTACTATCCATCAAATCTTCTAAAAATACTAATTAATTCCTGAGACTATGTTATTAGTCCAATCAATACACACACTTGATAAATCTGTGTACCAAATGAACTATGTACCAAGTGAAGACTATGTAAATCTTTTACAATGATCTCAACATCCCAACAACTATAGTGGACTCTTCTAGTTTCTACCAAGAATTTAAAGGATGAATGATTACGGAATTGACCGATTAAAGTTAAAATTTAAGGTAACATCAATAACCTCATGCCATTCACGGACTTTTTCATTTATTAATTTGATTTAGTAGTTAGACCAGACTAGGTCAATTTTGTTTAGCAGGATAAATATATATTCACCTTTTTGTGTCTATATCGTCCTCTATGCCATGGTAACGATTTCAAACTTTCAATAGAACTCCCAAAGTCCCAAGTAATTTTTGTATATATATTATAATAAAAGGTACATTAGACTCGAATTGACGACAAAAATTAAGGACTCCAGTCAAGCTACCATTATCTACTAGAGAAATAGTCAATCCGTTTCAAAATATAAGATGTTTTGAGTAAAGCACGCAGATTAATAAATGATTACTTTATAAAAATTTAACAAATCACAAACAAGACTGCATAATATAAAATATTTAACTAATCTAAAAGTTACATAAAAATTTAAAAACATTCTATATTATGAAACAGAAAAACTTATCTAAACATCCTATATTATGAAAATGAATTGAAGCAAGTAGAGATAAGGAAGGCAAAGATTATAGAGATTGCCTATTGTAGAAAATAAGAAAACAGAATGCATCTATGACAAAGTTTATTAGGCCACAAGGCATTGCTTCCTTTAGATCCTCAAAGCATCGAGATAAGATTTTCCATCGAGCGTACGAGAAAACAAGCCATCCATGTACTCTTTCATTGTCAGCCTTTTGAATTTTGCAATCTTTTGCCTTTCAACGAGGCTTTTCGCTGGACCAACTTCTTTATACATTCCCGGGTTGTGAAAGGTTGCAATAGAGAGCCTCTCTTTCTCTGCATTCACTACTCCTCGATGCTCAATGCTTCGGTATGTCCCATTCGTTATGATCTACATTAGACCAAAAGCCCATTCATTGATTATAGAATCACTGACCATTATCTATTACCACATATATGCATTTTATACAATTTAATTTACCTCTAAAACGTCTCCAATATTGACAATGAAAGCATTTGGGAGAGGTTTAACAGGAATCCATTTCCCATCTTTCTTGATTTGGAGACCTTCAACTTCATTCACCTGCATCAGTATGGTGAGTCCAACCGAATCAGAATGTGGAGTTAGACCGATAACCTGATCGGGTTGTGGACATGGCGGGTAGTAATTCATTCTCATACTTTGAGCTGAATCAACATCATTAAACAACTTTTCCATTTCCTCTGGCCTGATCTCTAGAGCTTTTGCCATTTTGGCTATTAAGATCTTTGATACGCTCTGCACTTCAGTAGAATATGTCTCCAATGTATCTCTGAAAATAAATGAATAAAAACAAATTCTTGCAGAGAAATACTTTGTGGAGTTAAATTTAGGTTAAGTTAAAACAAAACCTGAAGGGAAGAGGTAGCTTGGGGAACAAGTGAGGCCTGCGTAATTCAACAGGTTTTACTCTATGGAAGAACAAGTCTGCCCAATCTAGTTTCTGATCTTCTGAAACCACAAAAGCTTGTCCGAAGCCTTCGATCTCATTTGGTTGCTGCCAGAACTTCTTCTTTTCTTCCATGGGAAGGTTGAAGAAATCATGAATCTCCGACTTTGTTTTGTCCAAGAAAATTGGATCTATTCCATGGTTTACAAGCTGTAGAAATACATAACACCATGTAGTTTAAAAGCTGTAGATGACCATAAGGCATAAATACATAACCAAAATAAAAATCTGAAACAGAGTTATGCTCCGCCTTGGGGTTTAACATGATAATAAAAAAGAAAAGGGGTTACTTTGTAAGAAACGATTTTAACAGGATAATTTCTTCTAACAAAAACGGTAAATTCCTTCCTGAGACTTGCTTGCAAAAAAAAATAAAACAGGGAGTTATTTTGTAAAAAACGTGTTCATGCAGAGCAATTTCGTCAAGCAAAAATAGTAATTTTTTTGAGAGACTGTCACTTGCCTATAAAAAAAAGATACATTTGTGCCGCACATCCCAATGACAAAAATGTATTGGGCCTCTAATTTTTTTTAAAAAATTAGAAGAAAATTTAGACCCATTTAAACATTTATATTGCAAATATAGGTCTCATTTTTTCAAAAACATTTAAGATATAGTCTCAAATTTTAATCTTTATCTATCTATTATTCCAAAAATAGGCCTTTATTTTATGAACTCTTAAAATTTTGTTTCAACTTTTAAAATTACCTTATAAAATTTATTAAAAAAAATGTTAATGCATTGGGCTTCATTTTTTGCTGGACCAGCACTGCTAATAGGTTCCGTCTGAAGAGTTAAGAAAGAAAGAAGATTGGTTGTTGTGTAAACAGTAAAGTTATAGACTTTTACTTGGAAAAATCCCCACTCTTTGCAAGCGAAGTCGAGTTTCTCAACTTCAGAGTCCATGTCGGTCGATGTACTCAGCCGCTTCATGTCGATGATAGGGATCTCGGTATTGAGACGACCCGAGTCATCGACTACGTCAGTTTTGTCTTGATCAGACCGGACATACCTGGAAGGAACGGTCGTGATAATCTTCTCCTTAACCATCTCTTGAACTGAAGGAACTATAATAGAGCTCCACTGTGCTGCTCCTTTTGCTTCCATGGTGGCTTCTTGCAGAACAAATTAAGCGATGTAAAGATATATATTGGAATTGGAGATGCTACTGATCTATAGGGTGATTATTCTTCTGTTGGTTGATCTGAAAAAGTAAGGTAGGTGGATTTGTCTACTGTATAACTGATTGATTAGTTTCAACATTGGGACTTGGAATTTTACAATATACTACTATAACACGTGATAAGCTTGAGAAGAAGACACATGACCCAAAAGTTGGGCGTATGTCATAATGACATATCGTCAATAATTGGTGTATTTGTTATTTTGACTAATACCTTTTGCTTATTGTTCATATTTTAACTCGAACTTTTTGTTATTTTCTATAATTCATCATACAGTAATATTTTATTATCTGATATTTACAAAGCAATTTTAGAGTCACACTCACACCTTAATTTAATTGAATTAAAAAATTATTTAACTTCTCTGCCTTAAATTAACATTGAAATTGTACATGGTGTGACGGTATAACGACGGACGAGAAGCGAAATCGAAGAAAAACGCACATGCATGCGTTTCCTTTTATATGACGAACAATTAGTACTTACTCTTCTCTCTGTTTTGCCCCAAAAAAAAGTATTCTCTCTGTTTTATTAATCCGATATTAAGAGAACATATAAAAAATTGATTTCAAATATAAAATCTGTATCTTTTTGCAACATATTTTTTTCCCTAGAAATTAGATTAATAAGAAAGAATATTAAGGAATATTAGACAACGAAAGTGAAGGCTCCAGATAAAGATGTTGTACACAGTAAACTGGTACTAGTATTACTGTTTGTTATGTTTGCATGTGGACGATGACGCACAAGCTTATGTATTATTATATCAAACACTAGTGAGTTTGTCTTTTAATAGATATGAACCCATAAAAGAGAAGGATGAAACATTACTTAATATAAAACCAAAAAACAAGACAAGGGTAAAACAGGGTACTAGGGTAGGTGTACACACGACAGTGACTAGTTTGAGAAAACAGAGTTTCTTGGCGAACAAGATATTGGGAGCCTTAGATTCTCAAAGCATCAAGATAAGATTTTCCTTCGAGTTCACGGGAGAACAAGCCATTCATGTAGTCTGAAGTTTTCAGGCTTCTAAACTTTGCTGCCTCTTGCCTTTGAACAAGGCTTCTTGCCGGACCAATTTCTTTATCCAGTCCCGTGCTATGAAATGTTGCAATGGACAGCCTCTCTTTCTCCGAGTTCACCATTCCCCGATGCTCGATGCTTCGGTACGTCCCGTTCGTTATGATCTGCAATACCATCACCCATTAATTGATACTCAAAATATTTACAATAACACATGTCACGGTGGGTCCAAAAGCGATAGTCTTGTTTTGGCACGGTTTGTTGAGAATGATAGACTTCCAACTCAAATCAGTTAACAAAAAGTGGGTTAGGTCATCAAAAAGTTCTCTGTTTATATTGATACCATATCCTCTCTCTCCCTCTCTTCATATAATATGGCTTACCTCTAAGATGTCTCCAACATTGACAATGAAAGCATTTGGTAGAGGTTTGACAGAAACCCACTTGCCATTTTTCTTGATTTGGAGACCGTCAACTTCATTGACCTGCAAAAGTATGGTGAGTCCGACCGCATCGGAATGGGGAGTTAGACCGGTAACCTGATCAGGTTGTGGACACGGCGGATAGTAATTCATCCTCATGCTCTGAAACATATCATCACCAAATAATTCTTCCATCTCCTCTGGTTTGATCTGCAGGGCTTCCGCCATTTTCGCTATTAAGATCTTAGCTATATTCCCCACTTGAGTGGAATACATCTCTACCGTATCTCTGAAAAACATAAACCAAAACGTAAACAGATAGACTTTTTGGAGTTACTTAAGAATGTTAAATTAACACATTTTGATGGAATGCAAAACCTAAAAGGAAGAGGTAGCTTGGGGAGCAAGTGAGGCTTGCGGGATTGAACAGGTTGCATTACAAGGAAGAACAAATCTCCCCAGTCGAGTTTCTGATCATCTGAAACCACAAAAGCTTGTCCAAACCCTTCCATCACCTTTGGTTGCTGCCACAGCTTCTTTTTCTCTTCCATGGGAAGGTTGAAGAAATCTTCAATCTCTGACTTGATTTTTTCCAAGAAACTTGGGTCCATTCCATGGTTTACAAGCTGTAAATCATGATCACAAAGACGTAACCAAAATGATAAATTTGAATCAGAAAGTGTTAGCCTCCATTTTGGGTGTAACATGGTAATAAGAAAAACAAGGGGTTGTTTTGCAAAGAAACGATTTCATATGGATATATTCATCAAACGAAGATAATTAATTCTCATACTTGCATGAACAAGCCTAGTAAGCTCCACGTACGTGAGATCTAATTGACTAATTAACATCGATTATATGAGTATATCGTAAAATAGTGTAAAGTTTGAGACTTTACCTGGAAAAATCCCCACTCTTTGCAAGCGAAGTCGAGTTTCTCAACCTCAGAGTCCACGGCGGTCGAAGAACACAACCGCTTCATGTCGATGATTGGGATCTCGGTTGAGAGACCAGAATCATCGAGGACTTCAGTTTTGTCTTCATGATCATACCGGACATACCTGGGAGGAACGGTCGTGATCATCTTCTCCTCCACCATCTCTTGAACAGAAGGAACTATGATAGAGCTCCACGAGGTTTCTCCTTTGGCTTCCATGTCGGTTTTCTTCTTCTGGAGCAACGAAAAAAATGATGTAGATTTTTAAGCTAAAAGCCTGATTTATGGAAACTACTTTTGGTTTTATTTGAGCATATATATGTCTGTGTGTGTAATCCTATATATTGTAGACTTATTTATAGTTCAATGGGAAATCTTCATAGCTTAACAAGTCATCATGTCATATTTAATATATATATATATATATATATATTTTGTTATGCTAAAAATGTTATCAAAGAAACAGTGATGTTAATTTGGTATCTTATATTGCTTTCAAATAAACCATAATATATATAATATCATATTATTTAATGTTAATACATAAACGAAATCTAAAATAAATTAAAGATTCCTGAATTTTATCTTTATCTATATTTTGATAGACTTTAATAGATTGAAATTTTATACTAGCTGATTCATATATACAATTAATAAATGTACACATACTTTTTTATATTTACTTTTGGTAAAATTAAATTATGCATTGGTGTATATGAAAATTGGTATGTGTACATTTATTAATTGTATATATGAATCAGTCAATCAGCTAATATAAAATTTCAATCTATTAAAGTTTATCAAAATATACATAAAGATAAAATTAAGGAATCTTTAATGTACTTTTAGATTTCGTTTATGTATTAACATTAAATAATATGATATTGACCATTTTCCATACCCCTTTTTAAAAATACCCCTTTATGTTGACCATTTTTAAAACTACCCCTCTTTATATACAAAATGACCAAATTACCCTTTTTGAGTGACAGCAAGAATGTACAGTCATCAAAATCGAAAATATTTTCCCGCCAAAAAAATTTCCTGCCAATTTTTTTTTTCCCGCCAAAATCGAAAAATTTTCCCGAAAAAATTATTTTTTCCCGCCAAAAAAAAAATTTTCCCGCCAAAATCGAAAATTTTTCCCGCCAAAAATATTGAAATTTATACCTTTTAAAAACATTGTAAACGCTTTTAAAAATCTTGTAAATGCTTTTAAAAAGCTTGTAAATGCTTTTAAAAGCTTTTTAAACACCTTATAAACGCTTTTAAAAGCATTTACAAGGTGTTTAAAAACCTTTTAAAAATCTTATAAAAACTTTTACAAGGTTTTTAAAATCATTGTAAAAGCGTTTACAACGTGTTTAAAAACCTTTTAAAAATCTTTTTAAAAACTATTTGAAAACCTTTTAAAATCCTTTTAAAAACCTTTTAAAAACCTTTTAAAAACCTTTTAAAAATCTTGTAAAAGCGTTTACAAGTTGTTTAAAAAACCTTTTAAAACTCTTTAAAAAATCTTGTAAAAGCCTTTAAAGGTGTTTATAAGGTAGCCTTATAAACACCTTGTAAAGGCTTTTACAAGACTTTTTTTGGCGGGAAAAATTTTGGCGGGAAATTTTTTTTGTCGAAATTTTTTAACAAAATTTTTTTGACAAAAAAAAATTTTGGCGGGAAAAATTTTTCGAAAAATTTTTGGCGGGAAAATATGTCGGAAATTTTTTGGCGGGAAAATTTTGTTTTTCTTTTTATTGAATAAAATAATTTTCATCTAAGGGTAAAATGGTCATTAAAAATTAAAAAAAGGCAAAAATAAAAATGGCCAGAAAAGAGGGTATTTTTGAAAAGGGGTATATCAAAAGGGGCGTTTTTAACAAATTCTCTACATATATCACACAGGTTTAAACCTTGAAAACACTACAAAAATCTTATACGTTGAATACTTATATCAAATACCTATAAAATTTTATATTTTAAAAATTTTAAAAAATAATAAAATAACAAATAAATATAATATAAATTTTTAATTTTTAAAATTAAAAATATTGTCCTGCGGTGTACCGCAGGTTAAATCCTAGTTTATATTAACATTTTTTAAGTATATTTTGTGTTTTGTCCTTTTAGTTTTGTTTATTTAAAAAGTTATTTATAACATTAACTCCTAAAATTTTTCCAAAACTAACATTATTACAAATTTTGTTTTCTAAATATTTTATATTTTATTCCAACTAAATAAATAACAACAATCAATATGGAAATAGAAACTATCATATATTTACCCACACATTATGTTGTGTTTTGAAGATATTATATATCTGAATCCTTCGCAAACAAAGAAAACAACAATTTGATTCTCATTTTGTTTTCCAAAACCTGTGAGCTTTGATTCTTAACGTAAGAAAAACTTCGATTGACATTTATTTAAATATTATAATTAACATATATAAACTTAATAAAATTTTAAAATACTACGAATATGTAAAATTAACATATATTACGAATATGTATAATAAAAGAAGTTTAAAATACTATATAATGTAGTTATATAGTAGATGAGTTATAAAGAGGACATGTTGGAATTAATAAAATATTATTAAATTTGTGTTAACACGGGTTAAATCTGATGAAATTATTTATCAACACTGCTAATATTAGAATATTTGACATAAAATCAAGTTAGTTTAACTGAGATTGTGTAAAATAAATGTGACTTAATCACAACATATAAATTACTTATTATGTATTTATTTTGTTATAATAACTAAAAATCAAAATAGAATCTCAAACACTAAAAAAACAAACTAAATATAACAAACAATGGTCATGAAATGTATTGCCGGTTAAGAAAATAATATAAACATTTATCCGCACAATAATCAGAAAATTTAGTTATTTCTCTATTTACAAAACATCCAATATTTAACAAATATATACAACATAAATATAAATTATAATAAAAATTATATGTCCGCAGTGTACGATTTTTGGACTACATACTTACATGGAAGTAGGACGTGGAGAACTTGGTCACTTATATGGAAGTAGGACGTGGAGAACTTGGTAGCTTCCTTCCTTAGTCTAACCGATGAAGATATATCGTCTTTACTACTCTGCATCTTGATTCCATCGAGTTCGGTGATAATGTTGCCCTATTTGCTCTACTCCTATCTAAATGCCCTGTACTAGAGGAGCTGATTGTTAATGGTATGAAATGGCATCACTGGATATCAGATTAGATGCATTCTCTTGCATGTGACTAATAATACTGACTGAGATATATGTATAGGAGATAGGAAAAAAATAAATAAATGATTATGATTGGGGACACATAGAAAATAGGGAAAACAATTCTTTTTCTTAGTCGTGTGTCCTAAGCACAATCAGAACTTAAATATGTTATTACACATTTTTCGTTTGGTTTCTCTATGCTCCTTCTTCAGGGTCTACACCACCGTATGACGGATGGATGCGGGGATGCTTGTGACTGCATCTCTCCATATTCGTCCTCTTCTTGTCTATCATCGTGTCCTCTGAAGATCCTCAAGATATGGGAGTTTGGTGCAACCTGTAAAGAGATGTCACTAGTTAAACATTTCTTCCAGAAGTTGCCTCAGCTTGAACAAGTAATCATCATATTAGACTTCGATACTTCCCATGAAGAGTATTCTGATCTCTTTGAAGTCACCAAGGCACTGGAGATGGCCCCGCGAGCTTTACCAAAATGCAAGTTGACAGTTGTTAATTGTTAGTCCTGATGAATCTTCCAGTAGCCAATGATACAAGTCCTTTAATTGTTGTAAAGAGTATATTTCTAGCCAGTTTTGTTGAGCTTTTTATGAGAAACTCGGTTTGTCTGAGTCTCTCGAGTAAGACCGACCGAGTTTCAACAAGGGAGCAAAGGTTAACAATTGGATAGGATCGCGGAGCAAAATCAAAGTAACTCAGGGAGGTAAGACTCGGAGTATCAAAAGTAATGCTCTCCAAATCATAATGAATGATATTAAAGAAATGTCTATGCCTAATAGTAAGTCTCTGGAGGGTCGGACTGGACACAGTGCGTGACCATTGCCACTGCTCCCACTCCACATTACGCATCACTAACTCCACAAGGACAGGGCAAGCAGAAAGAAGCATTTGGAACGCACAACCACAATGGTCATAGAATCGAACCGAATGAATAATGAGAGTCTTAAGCGCAGGGAGAAGAGCATGCTTAGGGAGAAGATCAACAACAACAAGAGCAGTCCCTAGATGCAGCTCAACTAGCGTCTTGCAAGCGAAGACATCAAAAGGCAGACGATACCCATGTCCACTTCTTAAGTCCAGTTTAAGATCCATGACCCCACGTTTAAGCACATTACAGAGACAACGGTTGATATGATCATAGCGTGTCCGATGACCCTTTCGACATTTTAAAGACAAGCTCTTTACGCGGGAACTGGGAGGAAGAACCAACACTGCGTCTAAGAAATCCATCATCCCTTGAATTTGGATAGAGTCATCATCATCAAACTCAAGATTTGGAATGATTTGTAAACATGTTCTGCCACCTCTTTGAAAGAAGAGATACGAAAGCAGCCTCCTTCGCCGAAAGGAGAGATACAATGTCGATAATTATATCATCAGGTAGAGTGCTATCCATCCGCTCAATTGGTTCAGCACTAACAACAACAAGTATCAACAAACAGAGAAAGATGGCAAAATTGATCTCTGGAAACAAAAAAACAAAAAAAAGTTTATAAAACTGGAGATGCAGACACTGATTTAAACAAACAAAACTGCTACTAGAGAGAAGCATTGAATTCGACAAGACATACAAGCTCACAGAAGTAGATTATACCTTTTGAACAACAGCGAAGTCCGAATGGAACTAAATCAAAATTCACAGATAGATAACTAATTCTTCTCTTTCAATCAAAGGCCGATTACAAAACTTCAAAGCTTTCTCTCTTGTCGTGATTATCGCCATCGAAAACCCTAAGATCCTATTTTAAAAAGATTTTTTTAAAAAAAAGAAGAAGAAGGCAATAATAAATCGGTTTAGTCACTTATGCCTTTTATTTCGGTTATGGTACAATTTATGTTGGTTTAATGTGTAAGTTCTTATATAATTAAAAGTTTAGAAAATGTTCAAAATTAATCATTTTTATTTGTTCTATAATTATTTTAGAGATATTTAGATTAAAGTTTCTTATCATCTTTGATTAATAATATTTGTCAAACACTTATATTAACAGTAACACATATTTGATATGATAAAAAAATATTTGTTAAATCTAAAATTAAAATATAAAAAATAATTTTACACAAAATTATAGTTTTTTAATTTTTTTTTAAAAACAATGGATAGTATACGGTGGGCCGTGGGGGCAAAGCTATTAGAAAAGGCAAAAACATTTCACCCGTGTTTCTCTCTCTCTTCCTCACTCTCTCTCTGTGTCCGACGAGCCTTCACGAAATCAGAAGCCAATGGAGGATAAATTGGCTCGTCGGAGTCTTCAATCCGCTGTGACCATCATCTCCACTGACGCAGGTCACGATCTGCGATGAGACGTTTAGCAAATCGGCGACTCTGGTGAGCAAATCCGCGATTTTCCTTCATCAAATCGGCGTGGTTCCTTCGGCGATCTCTTTCTCATGCTACAAATTCTTGTTCATTGGATTCTTCGTCTTGATTTATTCTAAGTCTAAACACCAAGAGGTAAACTTTGATCCTTTTTCGTCATGTTTTGAGGCTCGTTCTGTTTTGTTTTAGAGATTCTTGGTCGATCGCTTTCAGTGGTTAATTTTGAGGATATACAAAGAGCATGATGGTGGTTTTGTATTAAAGCATGCTACTTTTTTTCATGTAGCTTGCATCAATTTTGAACCTTTAATTTGGTTTTACTGTTTTGATTGCTGGTTACTGATTTAATAAGGTGCTCATTTGCTTTACATCAAATTTGGCTTTAGGTTTTGTTTTTTTTTTTTTTTTTTTTATAGGCTATTTTGTGGGATCATCCGGAGTTCTGCACAACCTATATTTGCAGATTATATTGGGAAGTTCTGTATAGAATCTATTGAGTTCGAAAACATGAGTCTTGGACCGCTTCCACCAACAGTTAACGGTAAATCCTTGTCCCATTTAAACTCTTGTGATCTCTTGCCGTTGTGTTCAATGTGCTAATGGTTAACGACATTTTGTCTAATCTCCTGCAGGTGTTAAGTTCTGTGAGACCAATGACAAGGAGCTTCTTTTAGAACCATCAATAATCAATAAAGTGGGCAGGTAATCCCAACATTGTTTTTTTAGTGCTAAAGGACGAATTAGAGTTCAGGTCAGTAAGAGTGAAACTGTCAGATAATGGAACACAAGCAGTTACATAATCACAGTCCTACCTCTTTTTGTTTACTTTGCTAATATAAACTGATTAGAATCTCAGTGCTTTAGCTGATTTTACTTTGTCAAGTTTGTTCTTTCTTGAGTTTTTCAGTTCTTGAAATGCATTATGTTGAATGACTTTTATCTAAATGCTTTGCAGCTTAACAACTGCAGTGGTGCTTTGCTGTCATATTCAATGTTGCCAAAACCTTCGAGCCACTTCCTGAAGATATTCTTCGCTATGGTACTTCGCTGTTCTTTGTTTATTAGGCATTGTCTTGCACAGTTTGTTCTTTTATTGGTGATAGAGTGAAAACCTTCACAAGTTTTGTTTAGAATGTGTGTCAAGTATTCTTCTTTCTACTCGTACACAAGTTTTTTGAAATTTAAATTTTTAGATCCTCAACTAAGTGTTCTACCATTGGACTTTGTCAAAAAATAATAAACATTCATAAGTGTCAACTTTTTGAGATTTACATTACCATTTTGTTTTGTTGAAAAAAAAAGAAAAAAAATTTAAACTTGAATATTACGATGCAGCAGCAGCAAGCTTCTGCTTCTTCCATGTACATGCAGCCTCAATAATCTTGAGATTATTAGTCTGGGATTCTTCTGGGAAGACACAATCCAAGTATTCTTCATACTCTGTAGAACCGTCTTCTCTAGTGAACGCCTTTCTCTTCTTGAGCTTCGTTTGAACGAGATCAACATCTCCTAGCTTACCAAAGCTCGT
Organism: Camelina sativa; assembly: GCF_000633955.1. Taxonomy (NCBI): domain Eukaryota; kingdom Viridiplantae; phylum Streptophyta; class Magnoliopsida; order Brassicales; family Brassicaceae; genus Camelina; species Camelina sativa. Next base: position 7,807,325 of record NC_025701.1, on the reverse strand, counting down.
CTCCATGCTCAGCCAATCTTCCAATAGTGACGCACGTTCTTCTTTCAGATCCGGTGTGCAGTCCTTGTAATACGTGGTGGCTCTGTCAAAAACCGCTCTGGCACGTCTGATGGAGTCAGTAACATCATCTTGTTGTTCCGCTTCAAACATTGCAAAACTAACCCAGACCTTGTAATGCTTTGTACGGTCTAAGAGTCGCTCATATAAAGCTCGTGTCCTCTCTACTTCCCCTTGCGATATCTCAAAATCAATGTATGCCTTCCATAGCAGCTCGGGCATGTCAAGAGCAGGCTGAGATATTGCAAGTTCAAATATAGCTCTGGCTCGCTCTGTTTCAGCAAGAGACCTTTCTAACTCAGCAAAGTTGGTCCAAGTATAGCAGTTCTCTGGAGACCATTCAAGATACCGTTGATATAGTTTTCTGCACCTGCTTATGTTTCCCAGATGGAGTTCCATCTCAATGTATTTCTTGAATATCTTGTCTTTTGGAGCTTTTCCAATCGCATTATCTAGTATCCGCCGACCACCAGTGAGATTCAATTGCCTTATCTCAAACTTTGCAGCGAGCAACCATATTTTAGCAAAAGAAACTTTGGTGTGAGGGATAAGCTTGAGGCATTCTCTGTAAACAAGTCGTGTACGCTCCACATCTTCAGTTTCAGTCTCTTCAAAGAGTGCATAATTAATCCATAGATAGATATATCTCTGCCAGTATCGTTTCTCCTCCGCCGGTGGAACATTAGCAATAGCTCTATCGTAGATTTCTCTGATCCTATCTTTGTTCCCTAAACTCTCTTCTAGCCTAAGGTAATCGAACCATGAATCATAGTTCAAAGGGTTCTTTCTTACTTCAACTTCATATTGAAACCTTCTTTTGCCAACGATGGCGTCCTCAACCACTTCCTTATCCCCATATTGTTTCTCAAACGAAACATACTTCTTGTACAAATCCTCAGTTCTTCCTATGGGAATACGATCCAGAGCAGACTTGTAGAGAGACCTAGCTCGTTCTACTTCCTTGCAACCTTCTTCGAATTCAGCATAAGCCACAAAGAGTTTTTCATCGTCTGCAAACTTCTTGGTGGCGCGTTCGTACACATTCCTTGCACGCTCGGTTTCACCTTCTTCCATCTCGAACTTAGCGTATAGAATGTAAGCGGGAACTTTCGGATGGCAAAGAACAAATCTCTCGTAGATTGATCGTGCAAGTTCGATTTCGTTATGGCTAAGTTCGAATTTAATAAACGAGAGCCAAGCTTGATGATCGGGTGACCAAACCATCCACCGCTCGTATACCTGTCTAGCCTCGGCGATATTCCCAAGCATCTCTTCCATGTGAATATACTTGTACCAAAGCAGGTCCACGAGAGGGAGGATCTCAACGGCACGGTCCCAAACGTTTCTCGCGTGTTTGAACGACTTGTTCTTCATCTCAAACTCGGCGTACTTGAACCAAATCATATAATTCCGGTCAAAGCTTCCCAAGGCTCGTTCCCACACGCTCTGAGCATGTGCGTAATCATTCTGTGAATCTTCCCACTCCGCATACTTGATCCAAACATGTATGGTACATGTTCCGCCGCCGATCCAGTCCTGGAACTGCTTCCGACGTCGGAGTCTGTACTCGGAAACCATAGAATCACCAATCTTCTGCTTGGGCGGCCGGATCTCATCAGCTTCTTGCCTTTCTCGAGCCTCGCTGATAATCTGTTCGGCCTTCACTTCCGTATCCATGCTGGTCATGTACCCGTAAACTATACGATCGAAATATTTGAAAGAGGTATCAGTTTCCTTTAGTTTTATGCTGATTAAGGATCTGATGACAAGTAATATGCTCTCGTTATATTTATAGGGTTAAACCTCTAACTACAAAAAGGAAAAGTGAGGATTTAAAGAAAAAGGAAAAAAGAAAAAAAGAGAAGATTTTCCTTACATTCTCCAAAAAAACGTGTTTAGTGTTTTTTTTTTAATTTTCCAATAAGTCAAAGTTATATTTTCAAACATCAATTTATATTTTATCTTATTAAACATAAATCATTAGGCCAGTAAGACTATGTCACATAGACTTTAGCCAAATATATATAACCTTCTATATACGACATTTAGAAGGTTATGTATTTTTGATTTATAATACTTCTCGTACCAAGGTAAACTTTTTGTTTTGTTTTGTAAAAAAAACTAGATTTTTATGTATTATTTGCTGATAATATTACAAATTAATTCAAGATATAGTAATTAAGGTTTACAAATGGTTTAAGTCCAAGACCTGGAACTTTTGTTACATGTCGATTTGTCCAGTGTCTCCATTCACCAATTCCTTTCTTTCGACAGAATTGATCCAGCTTTTTGAACTTGTGTTGTTAGTGTCTCCAAATGAGTCTGTCAATCTTGTCGTTGGAACTGCAACTGCAAGCTTGTGGAGCAAATCTACTACATCGTGAGATGAGTGAATGACGTAGCGAGCTTTTGTACGAGTTTGTCCAATAGCTGCAGAGAAGTAATTCTCTTTCTTGAGGTCAAGAACGTTCAACGAAACCTTCCTTTTCTTCTTTAGGGAATGATTACTTGATGGAGACTTGGACCTAATTTCATGAGATAACTTGGGCGACAAGATTTCTGATTCAAAGAATGTGTAAATGTCTTCGTCCTGTAAAATGTATCAACCCATTTGTATGAAAAAGCCAGACGGATATAATCTAAAGTCTTATTAGTATAAAGAGGATGACAAGCTTTACCTTCTCCAAGAAGTAACCACTGCAAAAGACAAAATCAAACGGTGTAGTCATAGATTTCCTATGCACGATTTCTCCCAAAACACGACCAATTTCTGTCCCCTAAGAAACAAAGAAAGAACAACTTATAAAATCAAATTGATATTTCGAATGTTGCATAATGTATAGCTCATATATATATATATATCGGAATATCTCGAAGAAAAAAAAAAACGAGAAGCATTTATTTTACCTTAGTCTCACCAATGGCATGGACTTCAACAGAATGGTTTCCTCGAACAACATCAACTGGTGCATTAGAGATTGGTCCTCCCCATAAGTATTGTAACATGTCTCTTGCTTGTGCTCTCCCGAATTCAACATCTTACAAAAATAGTTTTGAAAAAAAATGGAAAAATTTAACAAAAAGTTATATTATAATGCAAGCTAGAAAAATAAACTATGATAGCTCACCTGCGTGTTCGTAATTCCATACAAGCGAAGTCCCGCTTGCTTTAAAGAACGATCTTGGAGTCCGATCAGTGAAGTACTGAAAAACATTCTACAATACACAAAAAAAAATTAACCCACAAAAGATTTCGAGAAAGATATAAATTAATAAATCATATATATAGGAAATTACTAACCCTGGCACCATCAACCCAATCGAGGTTCATGTTTTGAGGCATATTTGTTACCCATTCTCCATTAGAATGCTTTAGGAACCTTCCATTTTCCGCAGCCAGCCACATGTTATACTTTCCAAAATTCTGTATATACAAGTACGACATCAGTCACAAAATAAATATAGAAATGTGTGATAACAGCAAAAATAAAAGAATAAGAATAAGAAAGATATTGATCATACCTTGTCTAATATGTCTCTTCCACTTCTACTCAATACAACTACTGTTGTTTTGGGATCATTGCATAATGCTCTCAGTGTTCCTTTTAGCTCTGAGTTTAGTTTAAGATCCATTTCCTTAGTTTGACTACTCATTGGCGCAGTGAGTGTTCCATAGAAACCCTGAAAACATATTAATTTGACAGTTTCTTTTAGTTACAGTCAAGTAAACAACAAAGCCATGAAACTCTAAATAAAATTAAGAAAATCTCCCAAGCTAGCTTAATTACCAAGATTATCAATCTATTGTTAGACTGCGAATATTGTTGAATCATATCTTGTTGTGGAAGTTCATGTGGTATTTTCCTAAGTTGCATCTCAGATTCAGGGGTAGTGTCATTGAGTACACTGCATAGAGATGAACAAAAACTTGCATAAAACTTTTAAAAAAGCCTTTACTTAAGAGTTAATGCTATTAATAATATTTTCCACTCTTTTGATTACCTCATGAAATCATCTCCCCATTTTTTAGCAGAATGAATATACACATACTGAAAGTTTACTCTATATCTTTTTTCCCTTTCATCAGCTGGCATAATTAAGGCTTCTTTAATGGCAGAAGAAACTTCTGTAACATCGCAAGGGTTCACAAGAAGAGCTCCAGCACCAAGAGACTGTCCAGCACCTGCAAACTGTATAGATTATATGCAAATTAAGAATCAGCTACTTTAAACATTAATCTAAAGCATTATTAAATTTACTGTTAACATAAAAATGCAATTATTTTTGTTACCTCACTGAGAACAAGAACTCCTTTTTTGGCCTCTTGACAAGCAACAAATTCATAACTAACAAGGTTCATTCCATCTCTCAATGATGTTACAAGCATTACATCTAAAGAAGAAAAAAAAGAAAATAAACTCATCAAAGAAGTGATATATATCTCTAAAAAGGACTATAACCAAATCAAGAATGATCACCACATGTAGTGAAGGAAATTAATTAATTACCAGCAATCGCGTACAGTGCACACAAGTAACTGAAGTCAACAGAACAATCCTATATAACAGAGAATATAAGAGACAACTTTATCAAGAAACTATAAAGAATGCATATAACTTATGACAACATGATTTACATATAGAGAAAGCAAACAAACCAGATGATGAATTGGAAGAGAAGAGACAGAACCAAATCGTCCATTGATGCGTCCCACTAGTCCATGAACTTGGTCTTTGAGCTTTCGGTCTGTATATAAAAACATAATCTCATAAAATTGATTATCAATGTTATATAAGTTAAGAAGCATAATAGAATATAAATGTTTTTACATTCAGGGACATCATTTCTTGTTGGCACAGCAATTTGCACTAGCACTACTTTATGGCGCCAATTCGGATTTTCTTCAAGAAATTTCTCAAATGCAAGATACTTTTGTGGAATCCCTTTGATCGGGTCAAGACGATCAACACCTAATATCACCTGTCAACACCAAAATGTATTATGTAATGATCTCTTCTTTTTAACTAAGCATCAAACTAAAAAAAGTTAGAAACAATTTTTTACCTTTTTGCCAGCAAACCTCTCTTTAAGCTCATTAATTTGCTGTGTGGCTTCAGGGAGCTTACATGTTCTTATAAACCGATCCGGATCTATTCCAATGGGGAACTGAAAATACCAAAAGAGAACATAAATAGAAGATATATATTGTTATGATGTACTGAGTTAAGTTTTGGAGAAACTAAGTATGATTAAGATGTTAAAGATTTGAATATGAAGTCATACAACAGCTACTCGAGTGACTCTGCCTTGATCCACAACTCCTTCATGTGTTGCTTCAACTCCAAGAATTCGAGTGCATGTACGTATGAAATGTCTTGCAAAATCATATGTGTGGAAACTAAAAAAACATAAAGAAAATTCGTAAACTCTTCTGACTCAAATCAAATGATTCCTAACAATATACGAGAGTTTGTTAAGAGTTTGAATTTTACCCAAGTAGATCAGCTCTAAGTATGGCACGAAGAAGCTCTGATCGCGATGGCAATGTTTTGTAGACCTCTGAGGAAGGAAATGGTGAATGGAGAAACCATCCAACTTTGATTTTGTTGTTGTATTCTTTGAGAAATTTGGGAAGAAACATGAGATGATAATCATGGCACCAAACAATATCTCCTTCTTCATAGTTCTCAACTATGACATCAAGAAACATTCGGTTTGCTTTCTTGTATGCATCATATTGTGTTTCAAAAGTTTTGGTTGTGTCATGAGGATCTTCTTCTGGAAGTCCCATGTGATGAAGGATTGGACACAAAATACCATTGCAATAACCATTGTAGTATTGATCAAAAACTTCATTAAGGAACACAGGGATGCAATTCTGAAAATTAGAAAGAACAAAAACAGAGTAAACATCATATTTTGTATAATATTTGTGAGTTTTCATATGATAATTGATATTTCTTTCGAATTACTAGACTCTTGTAACATGTAAATATTTAATATTTCAAAAGTAATGGAAATTGAGAAGAGTGATCTATAACTCTTATATACGAGACTACTATACGCGTTTCTATATATATATATATATATATATATATATATATATATATATTTTCACGTAAGATTCCTAGTCGCTAAAATTTCAATAATCACATCACATGGATATTGTTTGGAAAAACAAACACTCGTACCACTTCAGTTAGCGATTTAGAGAGTGCAGCTTTCTCAACTTCATTAATCACATCAACTCCAGGCCATCCAACCCATTTGGTATCAAATTGAGATGTTACACCTTCAAGATCCCACCAATTAAAAAAAAAATTATAATTGTTCTTATGATTTTATGTATCCAATATATATATATATATATATATGTCTCATGGCTTACCTAGAAGACCACTGACTAAACCACCAGGACTCATTTTCAAAGACCAAGAATTTTCCCCGGTTTTCTTTGCAGAAACGGGAAGCCGGTTAGCAACCACAAGCAGTCTTGGCCTTTGATCACATGCACTACCGTTAGTCATCATTTTCTTTCAAACTTAGTGATCAAGCACTTGTCAAACTAATCAACGATCTGCACAGTTTGGGTTTCCAAAGTCAGGATTTGTAAATAAGGTCGAGTAATTAAATGACATATCATCTAAGGGCGCCAGAAAGATAACAAGAACCACTTTTAACAAAAAAAAAAAAAAAGTAACAAAATTTCCTTTAATTAATAACTCATTATGTTTTCATTGTTTTTCTGCAAAATATTTTTTTTTTTAAAAAAAACAGTGTGGAAACCAGATTGTAAAAATAAAAGACAACTTTTAATGTATATATAAATATGATTTATTGAATCCTGACAAAAAGACGTTAAAAATATAAAAAACTCTATATGACAATTAGAAATTTTGTTAAAAAAAAAACAAAAACAAAACTATAAACACTTTTTGTTTGATAAGAGGTGATATGGTCATCACTTATTTGTTTGATGAAAAGCTGATATAGTTGGATTTAAAACTGGTTTACAAGCAATGTAAGTATTTTTGATTACCAGAAAATTGTCAAGAATGAGATGGAGACTGTGAGAATATTGTTCTTGTCTTCCTCCAAATTTATAGGAAGTCTAAGCTTCAACTTTTTGAGGGTGGAATATACCTCTAATTATGTCATCTAATCTTTTCCTTGTATACATGTCATTAGATTATACTAATTACCCTTCAATCTTTTTGTTATCTTACTAATTTTCCTTTTCCACAAGATTCATGAAATCTAATATGTACACGTATATCTTTTTTTGCTTTTGGTTTTCACTAATATCTTAGCCACATTGGGATAAAATTATACCTATTGTAATGGATAAAATTTAAGAAAATTCCAGACTTAATTTGATTTTCTATAGATTGTGTTACATTATGAATCTATACTACCATTTATTTGGTAATAATTAGTAGATAAATTAAAAATCCATATTTTCAGCCACTGGCTCATTAACAGATGTACCTATTAATTAGTATAGTTCTTTTTTGTACCCCAAAAAATTGGAGCTTCTTTAAACCATCTGGCATCAATCAATCAGTTTATCTATGTTCTCATATACATTACTCACATTTCAAACAATTAATAGCTCATCAACATGTTTATCTTTCAATATGATCTTAATCAATAATTAATTAATTAACTTTTAATCATTTGTCATTAATTTCGTTAAAACACACATACACATGTCAGTTGATCTATAAAGTTTTTGTCGTACTGATCATATTATTTCCAACAAAACAATGACATAATTTTTACACATGTCAGTTTAGTTTTCTGTATATGAAGATGAATTATTTAATTAATTTCTCTAAATCATCATCATAAATAATTTTATTTATTTATTTATTTATTTTTGTCGTCTAATAAAAAAAAATATAATTTTATTTAATGTAGTTTTAATCTATGTTTTTTTTGGGCCAATTCCAAAAAGCTTCACATCCGTAGCCCACTAACCGTAGCCCAATAAGGTTTCACTCAGGTAAAATTGTTCTCTGCTAAAACCATTCTGACAAAAATCGAGGTTTTGCGGAGGAGCAGCCATCGTTTAGTCACTGACTCAATTACTGTATCGCTGTCTGTTCATTGATCCCTTGTTAGAAGATGGAATTGGACCCAGATGATGTTTTCAGAGATGAAGACGAAGACCCAGAAAACGACTTCTTTCAGGTTTTCACATGTTCTTCTTCTTCTTCTTCTTCTTCTTCTTCTGAGGGTTTTTTTTTAGATAGAAGTCAAAGCAAAAAAAAAAAAAAATGAAACCCTAATTTGGATTTGTTTATTGAGTGTGTTTGTATGTTTCGTGTCACAGGAAAAAGAGGCTTCCAAAGAATTTGTAGTCTATCTAATCGATGCTTCTCCCAAAATGTTCAGTTCTACTTGCCACTCTGTGAGTATTCTTAAGAAAATTCTAATTTTATGTTTGATTATTTGAAAATTTTGTTGGGTTACGCTGAAAACTTTCTCAAAATGTTTTCTTGATGGTGGCAGGAGGAAGAGGACAAACAAGAAAGTCATTTTCACATTGCAGTTAGTTGCATTGCTCAGTCACTCAAGTCTCATATTATCAATCGTTCAAATGATGAAATTGCAATTTGTTTCTTTAACACTGTAAGTTTCTCGATGAATTGTGTTGTATTGTTTTCCTTTTCTTCTTTTTATTTGGGCTCTTCACTTATTTTTTTTCAATCTTGTTGTTGTTTGCAGCGTGAAAAGAAGAATCTTCAGGACCTAAATGGTGTGTATGTCTTTAATGTTCCAGAAAGAGAGTGTATTGACCGTCCGACTGCAAGGCTGATTAAAGAATTCGATCTCATAGAAGGTATGTATCAATACAAATTTTAACTTTTTTTTTTTTGTTATGCTCTGGTACATTATTCTTTGTTAATTTAAGAGTTTTGAATCCCTTTCTTAGCAATCACTTAGTAAGAAAAGGCTTTACATGTTAGAATTAACATATACAACAGTTGAGCAAGCTTTTAGCGCTTGAGATTTCTATGGTAGTTCTCAGACTGAATTGAAGATTAAAGAGTGGAGTAGTGTGCCAAAAGAGAGTTATTTACTTTGTTGTTTGGTCGTACTTGTATGTATTTGTGTGTACGCTTAAAATTTCTAAAGGGGAAATGTATACGGTATCTTTTGGGTGCAGAATCATTTGATAAGGATATTGGCAGTCAAACTGGTATCGTCTCGGATTCTCGAGAGAATTCCCTTTATAGTGCCCTCTGGGTTGCACAAGCACTACTGCGCAAAGGGTAACCATCTAATTCAATTATTTATGTGGTGCCAAGTTTGTGATATGCATTACAATTTGGCCTGCCATCTGATCCCTGTGTTGGTAATATTCTGTAACAAAAAAATACTTAGATCTTCAAAGACAGCAGATAAGCGCATGTTTCTGTTCACTAATGAAGATGACCCTTTTGGGAATATGAGGATCTCTGTAAAAGAGGATATGACGAGGACGACGTTGCAGAGAGCTAAGGTAGCTTAGTTCCAACCGTACTTAGATATGTTTTACAATGAAATCTATTGGTTTCTTGGTAATCAAACTGTAGAAGGACTAATGGGTTTACTTTTTATTGCTTTTTGGTGATTTCGTAAGGATGCACAAGACCTTGGCATCTCAATCGAGCTTCTTCCTCTCAGTCAACCTGATAAGCAATTTAACATAACTCTCTTCTACAAGGTTAATCTCTTAACCATCTACGTCTTCTGTTGACCTTATACACCTAGGGGTCTATATGCATTTTTATCTTCAATTTATATTTCCATGATTTTTTGTCAACATATTTCCAGGATTTAATTGGATTAAACAGTGATGAACTTACAGAGTTCATGCCATCGGTTGGACAGAAGTAAGTTCTTTCATTTCTTTGTCTGGTGAAATTTCCTTATATGTCTTTGTCATTCCGTTGCTTATAGCTTCATAGTGCTACACTCAGATAGACCAGTGATGGATTTTTGAGAAGTTTCAAGACTTTAAAAACACCACTTTTTGTAATTTCTCTTTAATGTGAATTTGGCTTTATAGGATTCACGCAGTTTGTTGTACTCTTTTTTGCTGAAATATATCTATTTCAGATTAGAGGACATGAAGGACCAACTGAAGAAACGTGTACTTGCCAAGAGAATAGCAAAAAGAATTACGTTTATGATCTGTGATGGCTTGTCTATTGAATTGAATGGTTATGCTTTACTTCGTCCAGCTATTCCCGGCAGCATAACCTGGCTTGACTCTACTACTAATCTTCCTGTAAAGGTAATTTAACAGACAAGCTCCTTCAATTGAATTAAAAGTATGTGGCTTTACTTGTCTTTTGTTCTTCTGGCTTTCGTTGCAAGTGAACACCTTTGTTTTCAGATCAACACTGTCCAATTTTTTAATATCGTAAATCAAGAATTGTCCTTGATATCTATGTTTTGGTTATTAAAAGATCCATCTTTCCTCGATGGATAGTCTGGGTTTTAAGCACCATGTGCGGGCTTGTCTGCAGGTGGAAAGATCATATATATGTACGGACACTGGAGCCATAATGCAAGGTCCTATACAACGGATTCAGCCTTACAAAAAGTAAGCCTCTGAATAGCACCCTGTTTTGTTTCTGGTTTCCTGTAAGCATAGAAGCAATGGTCGTTTTCTGTTAGTTATGTCTAGATTTTAAGATATCATTACAAAAATAAATATAAGGAAGAAACTATGAGAGAAAATTAAAATACAGCCTCGGAAATCTAAATTCACTCTACTTAAGCCCCCACTCTTTCATGTCCACCAGAAGTTGGCTGAGATTTTCTTTGTTCTCCTTTCTAGTCAGAATGTCATGTTTACAGTGGAAGAACTATCCCAAGTGAAAAAAGTCTCAACTGGACACTTAAGATTGCTGGGTTTCAAGCCACTTAATTGCCTCAAAGATTATCACAATTTGAAGCCTTCTACATTTCTCTATCCAAGTGATAAGGTTAGCCGCATCTCATTTATCTGATGGCTGCTGCTAATATTCTTGTAGTTGTTCATTATTTTGGCACTTAGAAAAGAAAAAGAGTTTTCAGTTTGATGCGGAAATTGTTTATCCAAGTTTGGTCGTTCTCTTAGTTATAGAGCTTCAGGACCCTATATAGCTATATCATGTTTCTTTTGTTTCTACTTTCTACCAACGTTAATTTCGGTTCTTTTTATGCACTTTGTCATTATAAGTTACAGAGGTATAATTTTATATTGATATTTTGCTGATAAGTTCTGAAGCAAGTGACTTGAATTGCATGTTTTTCCGTCAAACAGTTGTATATCATGGAAACCCTTACTTTTGAGAGCTAATGATGCAGGAAGTTATAGGGAGCACTCGTGCATTCATTGCCTTGCATAGATCCATGATTCAGCTTCAACGGTATGCACATTAAATATAATCCTATGAACTCTAAGTTGAATATAACTTCTGGATATTAGACAGACTATTACACTCTAGCACTTGCTGTGATATAACTAACCAATAATTACTGCATCCTCTTGTGTTGCAGTTTTGCTGTTGCATTTTGTGGTGGCACTACACCTCCGAGATTGGTTGCGCTTGTTGCTCAGGTGAGAGAACTACTATAAAGGCCTTTCGTCCACATACGTATATTACATCTTGATTTTTAATTTCATTCCTTTTTGATTTTTGATTTGTTAAACAATCTACTCAATGTCTTTTTCTTAAACCCAAACAGGAAGAAATCGAGAGTGATGGTGGTCAAGTGGAGCCACCAGGGATAAACATGATATATCTTCCATATGCGAATGATATTAGAGATGTAGAAGAGGCATGAATTTTTTATTTCTTTTGAAAAGTTACTTGGTTCCAACATTATTCATTTATGTTAAATTTTGACTAATTGGTGGGATATTTGGCAGTTACATTCAAAACCTGGTGTAGCTGCTCCACGCCCATCAGATGATCAGCTTAAAAAGGCATCAGCTCTAATGCGACGTCTAGAGTTAAAAGACTTTTCCGTTTGCCAATTTGCTAATCCCGGTATGTCCAACACAAAATTAGTGTTGTTCCTCATACTTGCTGAGCTGCTGATCTTGGAAACCGTTCATATATAGAGATTGAAATCTCTCTTTGTTGCAGCTTTGCAGAGACACTACGCGATGTTACAAGCCATTGCACTGGATGAAAACGAGCTTCGTGAAACCAGAGATGAAACACTTCCTGACGAAGAAGGAATGAATAGGTTTTCAACAAACTTTTCAAATTCTCTGTTTCGACATTCCTCTATTCATCCATAAGCAAACGATCTTATTATGAGCCGTTTTGTCTTGTAGACCTGCAGTTGTAAAAGCGATAGAACAATTTAAGCAGTCGATATACGGCGATGACCCTGATGAAGAAAGCGACACAGGAGCAAAGGATAAATCAAGAAAGCGGAAAGCTGGTAACGCAGATGACGTAAAATATGACTATATAGAGCTTGCAAAAACGGGAAAGGTGATAGCAAACAGTCTATAAACTGATTTAGATCTCTCTGCTTAATGAGAATCATTTTGTTTCATTGCTTTTTAGATCTCTCTATCTAAACTAATCATCTTCATGCTCTGTTTTCTTTGTTTAGCTGAAGGACTTGACTGTTGTCGAACTGAAGACATATCTGACTGCCAACAATCTTCCCGTCGGCGGAAAGAAAGAAGTTCTGATCAATCGGATTCTGACTCACATTGGTAAATAACCTTAACCGTGACTTATATAATATATAACTCCGGCTGTAGTAGAAGCTACGTTTTAGTTTCCGGTATTGAAACTTGTCTAGTCCTTTTATGGGAACCGGACCCCGAAACTGATTTAGATCTTCCGGTTCACCCCACAATTATCTCTTTTGGTTAACCAGAATCATGTAATTATGAAATTATCTGTTATCTTTGTTTTAACATTATGGTTTATCTCTTTACTAAGTGCCGAAATTTACATCTACGAAATCTATAAAATTAAAATCCTTTAATCTTTATGATTCTCCAGATTAAATTACAATATATAAAAAAAAAAAGAAGTCTGAATCTTGAGCAACAAGATACAATTACTATGAGCGTAGGTAGGTTTTTATTGATCAAATTAAAGGTTCTTCTCTATTGAAAAAAAATTATAAAGAAATTTATGCACCTTTGTAATCCATTTCACTCCTCGCAGATTTTCACATACCTAACGCAGAGTCACAGATAGATTGCAATATCCAAACAAGAAAAAACGTAGCAAATTTAAACACACAAGATCCTTTAGAAGACATACACAAAGCGAGCTTTTTCTCGTTCTTTACTTGTTACTTTTCTTGAATCTCTCTATTTGGTTCGGATCAAGTTTGAAGGATCCCTGAGAACGTATTTAGGCAGTTCGTACTTGGAACCTGCAAAAGGTAACATCTCAACACTACTGCTTTTACAAGTTGTGGAAAGTAGTAAAAGTTGTATTTTTTTTTTCACCTTTCTCGTCGTAACAAATGGTGAGGTCAGTGTTCTGAACAATCACACCGGCACTCTCAATTATGGTTTGTGCAAGCGATAAATCTTCCTCTTCTGCTGCAGCTCGTAACGCATCCCATATCTCTGTTTTACATATGTATACACATTGAAATATATAACTTCTTTTGAATTAACTAGTTTCAGATAAATAGTAAATGTGATCACCACCTTTCTTGCCTCCATAGTGAGGAGCTGTGTCCCAGAACTCCTCTCGCATCTGCGTGAGCTCAGCTCTTGATATCGGTTGAGGATGTTTCCATGTTTTTGGCCTTCGAATCTTTTCTTTTTTCCCTACAAAACACAATCGAAACACAATCCATAGAGATGCTCCCAGCAGTTAGATCAGATGTTGTTGAATGTGAATCTACAACAAAAAAATCTACAGTTTCCATCTGCTCGCCGAGAGAGGGTGAAAGAACGAAACCCTAGAAACTAACTAAGAACAATCATGAAGAAGAAAACATTAGATCGCATGAGAAAGAGAATACCCTCTGCAATGGTTCTCGAGCTAGAACAACCCATTATTTGTATTCCTTCGTAGAAGATAACAACAAGCGGACATAGAGAAATCTACAAAGCAGAGAAAACAGAGCAGAGACAGAGATAGAGAGATAGATTTAAGTCTGCAAGATTTGTAGACACATAAACTAGAAAAAGAGAGATATTTTTTTTTTGTATGACAATAGACAATAATGATGTTTGCGTTATCTCGTGAATCACAAGGTTGCTCTTTTTCTTCATCCTTTTTTACTCTCCATAATGTTTGGTCTGTTCGAAGTGAGATACTCGTGAGCCACAAAGAGGTGTGGTTGTAGTAGTTGTTGGAATTTCATCATCTATAACTATTTATGGTTAAAGATAAGATCACACGTAACTCTACAATATTTTACAGAATTATTTTATACTACTACTACATATGATACAAAAACAGCAGATAATATATTATCTCAAAGCCAAATCTTGGAGAATGTTTGCTAGAAAAACTTCTCATCTTATATATGAATCCCAAATCGTTAGTTTATAAGTATACCTCAAGACGACGCGCCATTGGAGGTCTTCATAAACACGCCGTGTCATCGTCTCTTGTTTTATACATGCGCTCGGCTCACTCATGAATCATGATGTTTCAATTCTACGACGAGTACGCCATTTTTGTATGTTTTATTGGGCTTTCGGTTTGAAGACTGTGGGCCGTAAGCCCGTAGTTATCTGCTTCTACCAAACGTGCGTCCGTACCCGTTTTCACTTCTTTTTTAAAGTTAACTGACTGAATCATATAGTCAAGATTTCTAAAAATTAGTATAAGACAATTTTAGAAAATTTGGTTAAAACAGAGATGAAATTTTTTTTATTAAATATATTTGGTAGAGGATAGTGAATATATAATGTGCTTGAAGATAGTAAATTTACACTTATTATATATATAATGAGTTTTTTTTAAAAAATATTGTATAATGAATATAAGAAATCATGTATAACAGTATACTGTAAATTTTATATAACTGATTTATCTTAATTCTATATTTTAATACTGCTAAACAATTTTGGAGTTTTCTTTTCCTTATAAACGACTGGTATAATAAAATGAAGGATAAAGAGTTTTCACCTTGGCAGATAATATCAGTCGGTCAACACTCAACAGAACTGTGATATAGTGGACAAAGTATTATATATATTTATACAAATTAATACTTATATATACATAATCTAGTATTTATCGTGTTACTGATAATTGTGTTGTATATTTCAGAAAAGAAAAAGAAATTTTCCAGACAGTATGATTATCTTATATTGTCGTCATGTCAAATAAAGATGACAGATGTCTTAAATAACTACCAAGTAAAAGTGAAGTAAACTTTTATACATCATTATCAAAGAATATGAAGTGAAAATAATGGGTTTGTTCTGAGACGACGCACCGACGATGTTATAAAAGTCACATTGGTACGATTCACATGCTGATAATGAAATTAACGTGGTTTACAAGTTGCAAACAAATCTATAATAATGCAAATTTACCAAGATTTATATGTGGACTAATGTACGATAATGACTCTCGTTGAACGATTAAAACTTTAGCTTTGGGTTTACGAATACAAAACACATTATAAAATGTCTTTTCAACAGTTTCCAAGATTTGGAATCTTGAACCACATTTGACTCATAGCCTAATTCAACCTTTGATATAACAGTAGCGTGTCATATAATCTTATTATAAACCTACTAGTTTGGGAATGAAGTCAAATTCAGAATTTATGGATAAAATCTGATGGCACATTCATCTGACATGATGTTACAGATGAAAGTCGTAGGAATTGCTTGATTTTTTGTTGTTGATAGCATAGCTCAATGTTTAATCCCAATATCGAAGGATCGAGGGTTTTGACTATATATATTGTATAGGTTAACCTATTTTGAAAGTGAAAGGGGAAAACTACTTAAAATAACTATCAATTATTATTAACAGTAGACAAAAAAGAAGAAGAAGAAGAAGCACGACTTAAAGATATAACATGCATTGAATGTGTGATAAGCGGCTCCATCTTACTATAGTTTGGTTAGTTAAACTTATTAAGAAAATACAAAAAAAGGAAAGTGAGAGAAGAGCTTCACGACGAAAAAGTTAGTCCTTAAATAGTATAATTCAGGAGATGAGCAATACTGGTGTTCCTTATATTATTGCATGTCTATTTGTCACTTTTACCATTTTTTCCCTACTTCTCTTTCGTCTTAAACCCTGAATCTATTGCGATATCATTATACAAAAACGTCAACGGGACAGAGGAAGACGTCTCTTATTACGTAAACAGACAAATAATTCTATATTTGATGCCAAAACATCAGCTTTTGCTACAAAGGTGCCAAAGTGAAGCTTTTGAATTATTATTATTTACTTTCTAAGTTATTGTAGGGTTTTTTTTTTTTTGTCAACCATTGGACCACAACTGGCCGGCCCATTAGCCAAATTCCTATATTCGTAGGAGCCGGGACTCAGATCCCGGGGTGTGATAGTGCCTTCTCTTGCTGAGACAGCTTCTTTGGTGCTGCAATGAATGGTTAAGATTGTCCTTTTCCCAAATAACTTTAGAGATGAGTTACTTTTAGACAAGTTTTTAGCTGTTTTCCCCTTTTAACTCCACAACTGGTCCACAAACTGGGCAGACTGACTGAGATCATCATCTCCATTGCCAAATTGTCAACAAACTTGAGTTGTTGTAGATCCATGAAAAGGCAAAAAAACTGAGTCCGGCGATAAAGGAAAGCTTGCGCGATAGACTTTCAAGGATACCAATCTCTCAAATGATGCGTAAATTGGTTGGAGCCTTGGAGGTATCGTAACTTTATCGTACCCATTATTCCCAACAAAACTTAGCTTTAACTCTCTCTAAGCAAGCACACGCTACTATTCAAATCTATAAACCAATTGAGAAAACTGAACTTAATTATCATAATCTTTAAAGCCATTGATCACCAAATCCAATTTAGGCACAGATTGCCAAAGATATCTCCATCTATGACATAAAAGGTTAGTGTCTTGACCACATCCTCATAGGGAATTGAAAAAGTATCTCACAAAGCAAAGAATCTGGTAATTGGTTAATCATATCTGATTATATATATTCACCAACATGTTTCACTTGATTTCCTCATTGTATACAGAACTGGATTACCTTTGTATGCTGGCTCAGTTAATTCATGACGACTTCACACCTGGTAGAACTCCTTGGAATCGATTTGATTTCGTTGATGATGTTACAGAAACTCGCACTTACTGTCAGTTTCTTGAGAGCTGCACCATTCTCTACAAAAATACTTTGCTAATTTCATTTTACTTGATGTTCCTATGAATGTTCTCCTTTCCTTTCGCACGTGTACGTACATCATCTGGAGCCTTCAGGTGAACATTGTGGTACAGATGAAAGATCAATCTGCTCTGTCTCTTGGAAGCAAATCAAATTCCTGATGATATATATAACCAAGGGAAGTTTTGAGTTTTTTTTTTTGTAATGATAAATCTCAATGTGATTTACATGAGAGCATAGGTAAATGAGACGCACCAGAATGACAGAGTGTAGATTTGGGCAGCTCTCAAGGAAGGATGGCAACATTTTTCCCACGAAGTTTCTTGGAAGAAAACTTGTAAAACTTAAAAATCTATCTCGATCCACCACCCCTTAGCAGAGAACAATTTTTACCTGAGTGAACCTTATTGGGCTACGGTGTGAAGCTTTTCTAGTGGGCTATGGATGTGAAGATTTTTGGACCTGGCCCAAGACAAACATAGATTAAAAACTACATTAAATAAAAATATTTATGATGATGATGATTGATTTAATAATTCATCTTCATATACAGAAAGTAAACTGACATGTGTAAAATTTATGTCATTGTTGGAAATAATATGATCAGTCTGAGAAAACTTTATAGATAAACTGACATGTGTATGTGTGTTTAACGAAATTAATGACAAATGATTAAAAATTTAATTAATAATTGATTAAGATCATATTGAAAGATCTAAAATTAACTAAGAACATTCATGATCATGAAGAAGAAAACATTAGATCACATGAGAAAGAGAGTACCCTCTGCGATGGTTCTCGAGCTAGAACAACCCATTATTTATTGGATAATATTAGTAGATAGCATAAATATGGATTAAAATTAAGAAAATACCACAACAACATTTTTTTATAGGAAAATGTCATAGGCCCCACGTTTTTTTAGGAGTAAAAAGACACAATCACCCTTTTTTATTTTTTTGTTAGATAGAAAGAGGGAAAGATTTGGTGTGATTTTTTAAAATAGCATGTAATATTTATATTTTACATGTTATATTGAACTAAATAGCGTTTAATTGTAAACCCAAACCGACAAATAATCTCGTTTTAATTGTAAAATCTAAACCTTAATCAACTCATATGTGAACCCAAACCGACATATAATATGTGAACCCAATATGTGAACCCAAACCGACATATAATTTCGTTCTAATTATAAAATCTAAACCCTAACCATCTCATTTGTGAATTCAAACCGACATATAGTTTCATTATAATTGTAAAATCTAAACCCTAACCATCTCATTTGTGAACCCAAACCGACATATAATTTTGTTCTAATTGTAAAATCTAAACCCTAACCATATTATTTGTGAACCCAAACCGACATATAATTTCGTTCTAATTGTAAAATCTAAACCCTAACTATCTCATTTGTGAACCCAAACTGACAAATAATTTCGTTCCAATTGTAAAATTTAAACCCTAATCATTTTATTTGTGAATCCAAACCGATATATAATTTCGTTCAAAAAATAAAAATGACATGATATTTAAACAAATAACATGTAATATATAATGGGTATAAAAGTAATTGTATATGAGGAGAGAGAGTAGACTGTGGGTCCTATGGTAGTTTCTTAATTACTTTTGATTTGTGTGGTATCTAGTGTTATATTTGTATATAACAACAAACGAACATAGCAAAATCTATAAAGCAGAGGCAGCCAGGCAGGGATAGAGATAGAGATAGATTTAAGTTTTACAAGATGTGTAGACACATAAACTAGAAAAAGAGAGATTTTTCTTTTGTATGGTAAGAGACAATAATGATGTTTGCGTTATCTCATGAATCACAAGGTTACTCTTTTTCTTCATCTTTTTTACTCTCCATAATGTATAACAGTATAAATATGTATGATACATAATGTATCAGTCGGTCAACAGGATTGTGATATAGTGGACAGTGGACTAAGTATTATATATATTTATACAAATTAATACTTATATATACATAATCTAGTATTTATCGTGTTACTGTTAATTATGTTGTATATTTCAGAAAAGAAAAAGAAATCTGCCAGACAGTATGATTATTTTATATTGTCGTCATGTCAAATAAAGATGGCAGATGTCTTAATTAACTACCAAGTAAAAGTGAAGTAAACTTTTATACATCATTATCAAAGAATATGAAGTGAAAAGAATGGGTTTTGTTCTAAGACGACGCACCGACGATGTCATAAAAGTCACATTGGTACGATTCACATGCTGATAATGAAATTTAAGTTGCAAACAAATCTATAATAATGCAAATTTACCAAGATTTTATGTATGTAGACTAATGTATGATAATGACTCGTTGAACTATTGAAACTTTAGCTTTGGGTTTACGAATACAACACGTTATAAAATGTCTTTTCATTCCAAGATTTAGAATCTGGAACCACATTTATCTCATAGCATAATTCAACCTTTGATATAAGTATATAACAGTAGCGTGTAATATAATCTTATTATAAACCTACTAGTTTGGGACTATAACTCCGACGCATTTATATGATTTTAAAAATTTTATCAAGTCAAAATCAAAATTTATGAATATAATCTGATGGCAGATTCATGTGACATGCATGATGTTACATATATGAAAGTCATAGGAATTGCTTGATTTTTGTTGTTGATAGAATAGCTCAATTTTAAATCCCAATATCGAAGGATCTATGGTTTTGACTATATATATTATTGTATAAACTATTTTGAAAATGAAAGGGAATAACTACTTAAAATAGTTATGAATTACTAACAGTTGACAAAAAAAAAAAAAAAAAAAAAAAAAAAAAAAAAAAAAAAAAAAAAANAAAGATATAACATGCATTGAATCTGTGATAAGCGGCTCAATCTTACTATAGTTGGTTAGTTAAACTTATTAAGAAAATACAAAAAAGGAAAGTGAGAGAAGAGCTTCTCGACGAAAAAGTTAGTCCTTAAATAGTATAATCGCGGAGATGAGCAATAATGGTGTTCCTTATATTATTGCATGTCTATTTTCACTTTTACCATTTTTTTTTCTACTTCTCTTTTGTCTAAAATCCTGAATCTATTGTGATATCATAATACAAAAACGTCAACGGGACAGAGGAAGACGTCTCTCTTATTACGTAAACAGACAAATAATTATATATTTAAATGTCAAAGCATCAGCTTTTGCTACAAATGTGCCAAAGTAAACTTTTAAATTATTATTTACTTTCTAAGTTATAGCCGTATAGGCTTATAAATGTAGCTTTTTCTACGAAGAATTTAATTTACATACGCAACTAAATATTTCGTCCTTTTAACTTCATTGTATTAATCTTTGAAGTTATATTCATCGTGTGAACTAATTGTGCATCTTATTAGTCTACTAGAAATTTCGTAAATTATATATGAGTATCCACAAATAATTTTTTCCACCAAATTAAGAAATATAGTACTTAAATTATCCTAAATAATACAATGAGTTATTTTTTTTTCTCAAATTTTCTGAAATGTTAATATCATTTCTGCTTGATTGTTTTTATTTTATTTATAAACAAACGCAAAAAGAGCTTCATGTAGTGTTTTTTAATTTGTTTTTTTTTTAGATTTAGCTTCATGTAGTTGTAGACATATTTTTAATATTCCATAACATACATATTTATTTTAAAAGGAAAAAAAAAACGGACAAAAAGTGTAGAATATTGATTTATTCTCACTCAGTCACGCACAACATAAACACATCTATGGGACACCGTCAAAATACCGAGGGATTTCGATCCTCGTCTCGTCATGCCCAGTCTGAAGCTATTTCATTCTCGGTGCAACAGGACTGGCACATTCATCGAAGCTGTCGTTGCAAAAACGACCAACGACCGCATATCGCTCTTCTCCAACCATTGGTTCTGTCAAGGCGGACTAGACCTCACCAGCCTCGACGTTGGAGGGAAAGATGTGGCTGACGAAAAAATTCGCAGAAGAATGAGGAAATGGGGCGAAATCTCAGAGATGGGGGGTTTAGAACAGTCCTCATTCATCCTCATGACCGGAGATGGGGGTTTTGCAAAGTTATATTAATCTTTGAAGTTATATTCATCGTGTGAACTAATTGTGCATTTTATTAGTCCACTAGAAATTTCATATATTATATATGAGTATCCACAAATGATTTTTTCCATCAAATTAAGAAATATAGTACTTAAATTATCCTAAATAATACAATGAGTTATTTATTTTTTCTCAAATTTTATGAAACGTTAATATAATTTCTTCTTGATTGTTTTGTCTTATTTATAAACAAACGCAAAAAGAGCTTCATGTAGTGTTTTTTAATTTTTTTATTTTTTTAAATTTAGCTTCATGTAGTTGAAGACATATTTTTAATATTCCATAACATAAATATTTATTTTGAAGGGAAAAAAAGACAAAAAGTGTAGAATATTGATTTATTCTCACTCAGTCACGCACAACATAAACACATCTATATACCATATCATATATGAAGCGGACAGACTCAAACATTCTCCATAATCATAATAAGAGGCAGATACGATTATATGATAAATACTATTGATATTTAATATTATGAAAAGAAATTGACTACATATATGAAGTGTAAACTCGAGAATCAATTAATGTGGCTAATGACCCACGCCCGGGCTAGGGGATGATCCAAGTCGACGGTAAATCTCTGGCGGGTTAACTGGTACCATGTGCTGATCGGAATCATCCGGGGGAGCTGTGTGACCCTTGCCGCTTGGACCCGAGGGTGGTACATTGCCCTTGGGTAGGGCACTAAGAAACAAACCCTTGCTTGTATTGTAAGGAACTAGAACCTTTCTAGCTTCAGAAGATTGCAAGACAAAACTAAGAGTCAAAATAATCAGTAAGAAAACAATCGAAATGGAGATCCTTGGACGAGCCATTTCCTGTTATTGCTTTTATTATATAATACTAAATATTAATTAGTTGAAGCGAGAAAAAGTTTTGGGTGTTTTTTTTGTATTTGGTTTTGCTTTTGTGTGAATGAATATACTTGATCATAGAGTGGAATTATATATAGAGAACGGAGATGGGCGAGGTCAATGGTAATTTATTTGAGTTAGGTACATATGAACTAAATTGGTGAGTAGTTCGTAATCGTATATACTAATACAGTGATTGTGATTGTAATTTATATGGATCAATTCATAATTGCATATACTGTATATGGAAATATGTATTATTCACTTTATTTACTTGTAGGTCTGGGCATTCGGATACCCGTTCGGGTTCGGTTCGGGTATTTCGGATTTTCGGGTTTTCGGGTTTAGAGGTATAGGATCCGTTCGGGTATTTCTAAACTTCGGGTTGGGAGAACACTCTTGTATACTATCATGATCTTTGTCCAATTTTTTATGTGGATATTGTATCCTTAATATGATAGGCAAGAGAATATGTATGGGTAATCAATGAATGAATGGAAAGAGACAACTCAAATTACTAAATAATATGGTATCATAACTCCCGTTCCACACATTGTCCAACCTTCAATGTGGAATTTATAATAGTGGTTTTTAAAAATATTTGTAACAGCATTGTGCCCTTATAACTCCAAGAACACTAGACAAAGACTCACGTTAAATGCTTGTCATCACTATCTCATTAGTAAATATTCGTGCAAAAGATAAATAACATCGTCTCATATTAGAATCCAGCATATTATTTAGCATTAATATAAAATTAGCAGAATTAAATTTCATACACGAAACATCATTAAGAAAAAAGAACAATATTTCTTCTTTTTTACTTTCACCACTACAAAAATATAAAAATACGAAACTAATTTGTTTGTCATTATATTCCGTTAAATATGTATGTCCAATATCTATCTTATTAATTGAGATCTTTAACAAAAAAAGAAAAAAGAAAAAAAGTTCATGATGGAGATGTTCCGTAAGAGACAAGAAAACTTAAGAAAGTGCTATTTTCTTCATAGTGCATAGTCGATGAACACTTATTTTCTATGGCTCATTATCAGTGTGGTTCATTACTATGACTGCTTTTTGTTGTTGGAGTATTGTGTGTTTAACTGTTTATAGGAAAATTTTATCTATGGCGCATACAATTATATATGTATGCTTTAAAATCTTACTTTCATAATTCTTCTTCTCTATTATTGATGGCTTCTAGTGAACACATAAACCCAAAATGTTTTAGATAATTAATGATACATCAGAGAATTTGGTTATATATAGCAGATTGAACATTATCTTCTATATACAAAAGGTACAACTTGTGTTTTCAGATAGCTAATTTTATTTGTGGTCAGACAGTAGCTCACCATAGACTGAAATGAGTATAAATAATTTATAAAAATAAAATATGTAAAATATATATATAAACTTGTGGAGAGATTTTAAATATAATGGGAAGGAAAAAAATAAAGTTTTTATATTTGTTTAATTTGAGTAAAAAAAATGACTTACAAAACTTTTTTTAAAAATAACAGTAAAAAAGTCTTATGGCAAATTATTGGCTGTCAATACTTTTATTTTATTTTTAAATCTTAAAAGTCTTTTGCCAATCAGGACCTTAAATAAGAGTGAAATCAGGGTTTATATATAAGTCTGAACCTGGACCATCAGAAGAACCACTACGCTAAAAAAAGGATGAGATAGCGATACTGGAAGTAGAAGAAATCAATTTTAACACTGAAAAATTGATTTTTTTTTTTTAACGGTCAACCATAATTAAATCCATAAAAAGCAGATTACAAACGTGATTACAAGCCTTATTAAAGCCCAAAATAAGGAGAACCCAAATACAAAAATTAACACATATTGGATATGTGTATGATGAAGAGCAAAAGAAGGCCCACCATATTTCTTCTCGTTTCTTTTTGTTGGTTCTCGCTGCCGTCATAGATCTAAATTCAATCTCTGCTTCTTTCCGCCGATGACGATAATAACAACATACATGAGCTTGCAATCAAACGATTAAGAGCCAACCTTCTACAAGTAAAACCGTTGCAATTAAATTAGATTCATCAGAAGACAACTCAAACTAACTCCTAGTGGAAGCTCCGTCTAAGACCTAAAGGAGAGGTCTTCAATCCTAAACGTAGAGGACATGACGACGAAGAAATTACTCCATCTATGAAGAAGTATCAAGTTGCTTGTTAATCCAAGCCAAAACATACGGGATTTGAATAAAGTTCTGTAGAAAGAAGGTAGAAACAAAATCCTAACTTAGTCAATAATACAAAACGAGCTAAGAAACTAATAGCGACTAAGTAGGATATCAAGATCCGATCAAAGTCGGAAAACAAAAAACAAAAAGTATATAAAATTCCGGTTAACCGGAAATCGCCACCTCTCTCTCTCAAAGATGAACAATGCGATAAAAGAGAAAGACATTTTCTATTGAGAAATCGATTTTGACATTAAATAGTAGATGATTATATGTCTACGTAGACAAACAAAAAACTTATTAATGTTATAATTTTATTGGTTATATATTTTAACTGATGTGTCTAACTCTTTTTCTGAGGTGTTAACATCTCTGTTTTAGAAATCGCTAAGCGCTAGTCGGGCGGATGAGGTGGGCCTAGCGCCTAGCGATAAAATCGGAGATTACGATGATTAATTGGGGACTAGTTTTAGGGTTATTCTATTAAATTAATAATAAAATAAGATATATAATACTAAATGTATGTATAATATATGTATAATTCTGTTTATGTGAAAAAGAAAAATATCAAATAAAATATAAACTATAGTATTATCTTTAAAATGATGGTAAACACATAAAAACATAATTTTTTAAAAAGAAAATATGATTTCAGTTAATAGTTTGTACATTAGTTATTGTAAAACATCATAAATTCGTAATTTCAATGTCTAAATAACAAAATATATATATATATATATATTTGATTTATATTTGGCTTCAAAAATAATTGGTATATACAAAATTAAGCGGGCTGGAAGTAATCAGATTGAATAGTATAATCGGATAATCGATGCTAGGCGGGAATTAGTCATTAATCAAGGCGGAGAGGATGGGTCTAGCGATTTTGCGGGGCGTAATCGATGCTAGGCGGGGATTTTTAAACAGGGATTAACACTGAAGAGAAACCCATCTTATTTTAACTTTAACTTTTCCTGTAACAGTTAAAAAAAAAAAAAAAAAAAAAAAAAAAAAAAAAAAAAAAAAAAAAAAAAAANGCATTGCAGCATTGGTTTATATAAAATTGCATGAAACAATCACGTGAAAGCTATAATTCGCCAATCTAACAACACCACGCACTCGAGTACCCGACTCTTGGGAGTCAGTATGCCAACAATCCCAATATATCACCCCTACGACTACGACCTTACCCATGCATCGGCCAAAATCCTCCAGACAATGAATGGTTCCATATAACTAAATTTAATAGAAACAGTCAAATTGATTTATTATTTTATTTATTTATTACTGAAAAAGAAAATACATGATCTCTAGAAAACATAAGTTAGATAGAACTAATACGATAAAGAATATAAATATAATTAAATAAAAATACTGATGAAATGAACTTGCAAAAATCCGCTCCATCAACTAAGCGAGACACTGTCCATTATTCTAGGGCCGTCCCTGCGAGAACGAGTCGCTGAAAATTAAATCTACTGTTAAATTCATCCCACCAAAATCCAACAATATCTCCTGTGTTGTAACTATGTCGCTGGAGAACCATACTCCACCCATGAAATAGATAATTTCCATTGTCATGTTTTTGTAAGGTAAGAGTTGATACAATATTAGTATCAACATCGAGAAAATTAAAATATCCTGTGAAAATATCATTAGTCAAGAAGGATAATACTTGGGTTGTTACAAACTCTTGGGGAAACGTTATTGTATCACTCAATTCTATGTCTGATGGTGTCAACATTATCAGGATGTTGAATTGGCTTTCTACATCAAACGGCTTATATGGATGTTGATCATCATTATCTGCCATGAGTTCGAACGCAAAATTATATGAATATATCGATTTTTTAATGTTCTTTACACTGTAGAAATTTATGTAAGAGTTGTGTTAACAAAATTTTACATGTTGAGGATTATATATAATGACAATAAGTTGTATCGAGTGGGTAATTGTAATTTTAGATCTTGTGACTATAAAAATATATGATTTTCACTAATTGAATATCAAATGATTATTTTTTAGTTGAACTTTCTATCTCTTGACCAAAATAACAATTTCATATATTTTTTATTTAGTATGACAGATATATATATATATATATTATTGTAGTTAATTAAATTATAACACTTGTTAAAGTGTACACAAATTTTATCTTACAATAATAATAAAGTAAACCTAAAAATATCTCTTTGTTGCAGATTTTTTTTATTACATTAGATAATAATAAATTAAATCTAAAAGTATTAATTTGGTTACTTCTTTTGAAAGTATATCACTTTTTTGTTTCTTTTTATATTCTTTTGTTTGACAAAAAAAAAGATATGATTCTCTTACTTTAATTGAATATAAAAGAATTCTCTTTTAGTTGAATTTTCTATCTCTTGACCCAAATAACACTGATTTTATATAATTTTCATTTAGTATGAGAGATATATATATTTTCAGTAGTTAATTAAATTATATCACTTGTTAAAGTAAACAAAAATTTATCTTACAATAATAATAAAGTAAACCTAAAAGTATTAATAAGTTTTTTTTTTAAGTATGTTTTTTTAATAAAAAACTCTCTTTGTTTCAGTTTTTTCTTACATTAGATAATAATAAAGTAAATCTAAAAGTATTAATTTGGTTACTTCCTTTGAAAGTAATATTTACCTAGTGATAACTAATTATTATTATTATTACACCTAGAGGAGAAATCATCTATATATTATCGTGAAGCATATCTAAATATCAATCAAAGATAAACTCTCATACTTTTGATATTCGGATCGTTTCTGATTTCTGTTCCTCGAAAAAGTATGGCAGAAGAATATATATTTTTCAAAGTTGTGATGTTAGGCGATTCCAACGTTGGAAAATCAACCCTTTTGTCGCGGTTCACGACGGATGAGTTCGAAACTGAATCAAAGTCTACAATTGGTATTGAGTGGCTGACACGATATGGTAACATTGACAACAAGAACATCAAGGTCCAATTTTGGGACACCAATGGTCGAGAACGGTTTGGCTCGCAAACGCAAAACTCTTTTATGTTTTACAATTAAAAAGCAATCCACAATAAATATATTGCTTCACTGGTATATACATAAGTTTAGGACTTGTTTATTTAATTTAATGCATTCATACAGGCCGTTGGCAAAACATTACTACAACGATGCCACAGTGGCTTTAATAGTGTACGACATTACGAATCACACATCATACAAGAATGTGGAAGGATGGTTGAAAGAGCTCCGTGAGCAGACGACTGATCCCAATATCCTTACCGTCATCGTAGGCAATAAGTCTGATCGTGGTCACCTCCGAGCTGTCTCAGAAGAGGAAGTTATGTCTTTTGCGGTGAAAGAAAATGTCTGTTACGGAGAGATATCCACTCTTAATGAAAATCAAGTTCGAGAAATTTTTATGAATTCCATCATTGAAGCTGTGAGACGAAAAGGTCACTACGGTATAATTAGCCTCAATAATTGCATCAAAGTTAACCGAAGTGGCTGATTCCATTAAGTTCATAAAAACAATACTTATTCCTTATCAAATTGATTGATGTTTGAGGAAAAAAAATATTTATCAAATTATTCAATAAACTCTTAAATTCTTAATCGAGTAATCTTCAAGAAACGAAAAAATATAATGTGCAAGATTATGTTTTCCAAATCAGTTGTCGTGAATATATATATTTGTTGTTCTACCCTTAAAGTTATATTTATTTACAAAGTTAATCCTTAAGATATTGCACAAAAAACAAAATCAATTAACTTTCTATAACAATTTTTATATTAAGAAATTTATTACAATATCATATTCTCAAATTTTTTAATATTTGATAATAAATATAATCTATAATGATTTATTATTATGTTGATAAAAAATGTAAATTATTTTTTTCACAAGTTAAATCTAATAAATTGAAGTATTTATAACCATCCCCTTTATAATAAAACGGAAGTACCCAACATTGTTTTGTAGACTATATAATTTTAATAAGTTGGTTACAAATAGGTTATACATTAATTGATGATTAATTGGTTACAAATAGGTTATACAGATAATCTTAAAGAGAATATTCTAAAGAATCATATCATCTAACTTACCATATTAATTTCCTTTATCAAATTATTCATCATATAAAATCTTTTGATATCTAACTTAACATATTAGTTTGTTAATTGTCATTATACTTCACCTCTCATTTTTATATACGATTCTATTTTGTGAAACAAATAAATTATCATATTATTTATTATAATTAAACAATAATTTTATTTCCGGATATCACATAAGCTGAATTTTTAAAAACAAATATAAATTGTTTAATCTATAAAATATTCAAGTTTTAATAATATTATTCTTTAAAAATAATATCTATTGAATTAAAAATTTTACTGAGTAACGGATCAAAATTTGACTATTTAAATTCAATTTTATATTTTTGTTGAATTTTATAATTTTAAATAATATAATAAACTATAAATAATTTATTTTGAAATATTTTTCATATATTGAAACTTGATATAAAAGTTAGAAACTATAAACACTCTAAATTGATTTGTTATAGCAATGTCAATAATATTTCACTATAATATGAAATACTTTCAAGAAACCAAATATATTAAAACAAAAAATATAACAATATATTAAACTATTCTTAAAATATTAACTCGCTTTTTAAAAAACACATTTACAAAATTATGTCTTATAATGACATTCAAGTCATGATGTAGAATATACATTGTTGAAATAACTTCACATATATAACCTAATACAACATATACAAATTTAATTTTAAAATATAAAATAAAATTTAATCAGTGTTATAGCACGGGTAATTATCTAAAATCATTAACAATATAAAACTTACAAAATAAATGTTTTTTTTCAAGCCATCATATTTAGCATATGATTTTATTGCATAATGTTTTATCAAAAAAACATTTAAAAACAATCACATAAATTTTAGTTTATATAAAAATTACAATATAAATAAAATGAATTTCAACCCGTGCTCTAGCACGGGTCTTAATCTAGTACTATATTAAATGAGAAGTACAAATATGAAACTAACCTTAAAATATGTAAAAATTTACATTCAAATGCCATTAGAAATATTTAATAAAGATTAATTACTTAATTTAATAAAGATAATAATACTTTGACCAAATATAAACAATATATCAGAATTTATGAATAAAATCTTTTAAATAATTATTAATTTTAAAAAAAAAATATTTTCTTTTTCTAATTAATTATGGACGAAAATTATTATTTATTTTAAAAAAATATATAACCAATCAGAATTTTTAAAACTAATATTTTATATCCAAGTAGATGATATAATTATTTTTAATAACTAGATTTAGAAAATTTTGTTAAGATTTTAGATTATGGTTCTCCTATCATCTTTCTTTTATTTTATTTACAAATTTATTTATCATATAATACTTATGATTAATAAATATGTAAAAATATTTCTACATATGTTGTGATTTGAAATTTTAAAATTAAAGATATATTACTCAATCTATGAAGAAAAAACGTGTATTTTAATTTTTCACATTTGGCGTATTGGTAAAACTAAATTTATGTGGCTGATAAATTCATAAATTTTATTTACTCACAATTACAATATTATAATTACTACTACAAAATATTTCATAAAATAATGATGCAAATATAAAACTGTATTATACATCAAAAAAATTAAAAACTATAATATTCTAAAACAATTAGTATTCAAAAAGAGATATATATTTATATATTTACCGAACAATTACAATATTAAAAATAAATATTATCTCAAACAAAATAAAAGTTTTAAATAAATATAACAATAAGTTTATTATTATCCCATTATTATTTTTAGAAAAGATATTGACCCTTGCTATATTAATAAAGTAAATCTAGAAGTATTAATTTGGTTACTTCTTTTTGAACGTATATCACTTTTTGTTGATATCAAAAAAAAAAAATGTATAACCTACGTAAGAAAAAAAAAATATTTTAAATGGTTAAAGAAGGTAGAAACTTTGTAAAGGTGAAATCGTAGAGGTAGTAAAAATAATATGTTTGTAATAATATTTAGGAGGCGGTACGTAGTATACATTTTAGTATTAGAAGATGAATAAAAACCCTCTTGTTATTATATGGTTAGAGTTTAGATTTTACATATTAATTTTTTACTATACTAATTGCGTTTACGTCTTGCTGTGATTACAACTTTTTTGTATCAAAACTTTAATAATTATCAATTGTCTATTTTTCCTGTAACAGTAAAAAGAAAAACCATATGCATTGCAGCATTGGTTTATATAAAATTGATGAAACAATCACGTGAAAGCTATAATTCGCCAATCTAAGGGCATTCCCATTGCATATACTAGGGGGAGGATGTGAAGAATAAAAAAGGAAAAAAATAAGAAAAAGATGGAGAGATATAGAACCAGTGTCTCTGCCAAGACTTATTGAGACACTGAGTCTACAACTGTCAAAAATTGATTGGTTAATTAAATAATAATAAAATAAATAATTAAATTAAAATAAAAATATTATTATTTAATTCTTTTGACACTCAAATAATGGTATGACCAATGTAATTGCTCTAACAACACCACGCACTCGAGTACTCGACTCTTGGGAGTCATTATGCCATTGCCAACAATCCCGATATATCACCCCTACGACTACGACCTTACCCATAACCCATGCATCGGCCAAATCCTCCAGACAATGATGATCTTTAGAAAATGATGAATAGTTCCATATAACTATATTTAATAGAAACAGTCAAATTTATTTATTATTTATATTTATTTTTTACTGAAAAAGAAAACAGATGATTTTTAGAAAACATAGGTTAGAGAGAACTAATATGATATGGAATAGATATATAATTAAATAAGAATATTGATGAAATGAACTTGTGAAAATCCGCTCCATCAACTAACCGAGACAATATATAGTGTAATTACTGGAGAACCATACTCCACCCATGATATAGATAATTTCCATTGTTATGTTTTTTGTAAGGTAAATCTTACCAAAATTCTAAGGCTGGCCCTGCGTAAAAACATAGTTCGAAATTAAATCTACTGCCGGAAGTATCGATCCCACCAAAATCCAACAATATCTCCTGTCCTGTAATGACTTCGCTGGAGAACCATACGCCACCCATTAAATAGGTAATTTCCATTTTTATGTTTTACTAAGGTCAGAGTTGATACAATATTAGTACCAACATCGAGAAAATCAAATAATCCTGTGAAAGATCCTTAGTCAAGATGGATAATACCTCGGTTGTTACCGGCTCTGCGGGAAACGTTATTGTATTACTCGAACCTATGTCTGATGGTGTCATCGTTATCATGATGTTCCATGGGCTGTCAAAATCAAACGGCTTATATGGATGTGGATCATTAGCTGCCATGAGTTCGAACGCAAAATTATATGAATATATCGATTTTTTAATGTTCTTTACACTGTAGGAATTTATGTAAGAGTTGTATTAACAAAAATTTTACATGTTGAGGATATATATAAGAGAATTTGTTAAAAATACCCTTTTGATATATCCCTTTTCAAAAATACCCTATTTTTTTTACCATTTTTATTTTTGCCCTCCATTAATTTTTAATGACCATTTTATCCTTAAATGAAAAATATTTTAATCAATAAATAGAAAAACAAAATTTTCCCGCCAAAAATTTTTCGAAAAAAATTTTCCGCCAGAAATATTTTTGTCAAAAAAAATTTGATAAAAATTTTCAACAAAAAAAATTTCCCGCCAAAAAAAATTTACAAGGTTTTTAAAAGGTTTTATAAGGTTTCTACCTTATAAAAGCCCTATAAACACCTTGTAAAGGCTTTTAAAGATTTTTTAATGAGTTTTAAAAAGTTTTTTAAACACCTTGTAAACGCTTTTACAAGTTTTTTAAAAGGTTTTTAAAAGGGGTTTTAAAGGTTTTTAAAAGGTTTTCAAATGGTTTTTAAAAGGTTTTTAAACAACTTGTAAACTCTTTTACAATGTTTTTAAAAACCTTGTAAACGTTTTTATGAGGTTTTACAGTAGAACCTCTATAAATTAATACTCTTTAAATTAATACTCGCTATAAATTAATAAATTTTTCCGGTCCCGAGTTGGGCCGGTGTAAAAAATGACACATTTCGATAAATTAATAAGATAATAATTTTTTTGGAAATCCTATGTAAAAATATGGTCCCATCAATATCATAAATTAATAATCAAATAATATATATATATATATATATATATATATATCTAAGAAAATCTAGTGAAATATGACTCTATTGTTGTTTGTATATTCTTGAATTTGCATTTTTATCGGAACTCATCTCTAATCATTTTCATGGTCGCCTTTTCAAATCGCATCAAAAAATTATGGAGAATCTTAAATGCGATAATTAATTCTTTACATGTAATTGGTTCTAAAATTATCGTAATATCTTCTTTGAATTAATATTTACCATGAATTATACTAGCAGCAATTTCATTTCAACTCTAAACTTTTAACATTTATCATTTTTACCGAAATTCTAAACTACCAATTATGATAGCCAAGATTATAAATTAAGAAATTCTTTAAAAATATGAATGATAATAAAAGTATTTTATTGTAATATAAAATTTTTAAAATTATAAAAATTAAAAATCTCTTCATAAAATAATAAAAGTTCAGAATCAAGAGACAAGATTCATATGGCTGAGAGAGAACAGTTTGGAACTTCCCGAAAAAGTTAAAAAGAGATCAACGCAACGTCTCCAAAAATATATATATATATATATAGATATGGTATCATAACCCCCGTTCCACACATTCTCCAACCCTTATTGTGGAATTTCTAATAGTGATTTTTTAAAATATCTGAAACAGCATTGTGCCCTTATAACTCCAAGAACCAGTGTTCTAAAACGCGGGCGCTTTGCCCGTATATGCGCCGCCTATTCTCTATTCGGTCTCGTAACGTATCGAATACATCATATACGGTTTGTTATGCGTTTTGTTATAAAGCGGGCGCCTGGGTACCGCATAGTCCG
The DNA here is from genome assembly GCF_000633955.1 of Camelina sativa. Taxonomy (NCBI): domain Eukaryota; kingdom Viridiplantae; phylum Streptophyta; class Magnoliopsida; order Brassicales; family Brassicaceae; genus Camelina; species Camelina sativa. The sequence continues at coordinate 7,773,732 of NC_025701.1, read as the reverse complement.
CGTATACAACACCGCCGAGACGTTGTCTGTACGTTTTCTCAAGTAGACAAAAACCTAGTTTCTCAATACTTAATGAAAAACCCTAAATACAATCCCAACTAATATTGATATCTCTCTGGCTATACCTCGTTTTCATAGCTCATTAAATTGTATTGCTCTTCTCTGTTATTCGGTGTTCCTCTTTGGTTTACCTCTCTACTCCGATTGACCTTCTTCTTAACGTAAGCTGCTTCATGGTCACTTTCGTGTATCGCAATCTTTGTGGTACAGTTCTTTCTTTATTATTTAATATTATGCTATTCTAGTAATAGTTTGTTGATGCCTCTGATACCTTTGGTTTATTGTTCGTGGCTATTCCTCATGAAGTGATTATATACATCGATTGTTACGTTGGAGTAACAATCATGTTCTGTTGTCATGATTTGATTATTTAATTATTTTTGTTTATATTTTTTGTATTGTTTTTCAGTAAAAATTAGAGGGGATTATCATCAAAATTTAGCTGCTATGAACTATGACTGAATTTGCATAAATAACTGCTTTAAAAATATAACTGTTTTATAATTTATATGTTACATATAATTATTTAGTATATATAAATATCCGCCTAGGCTCCGCCTAAACACCCGCATATACAACTAGGCGCTATGCGTTCGTCTATCGTCTAGAGAGCGCCTAGCGCGTTTTAGAACACTGCTTAGAACACTAGACAAAAACTCATGTTACATGCTTGTCATCACTATCTCATTAGTAAATATTTGTGCAAAAGATAAATAACATCGTCTCATATTAGGATCCAGCATATTATTTAGCATTAATATAAAATTAACAGAATTAAATTTTATACACGAAACATCATTAAAAAAAAAGAATATTTCTTCTTTTTTACTTTCACCACTACAAAAATATAAAAATACGAAACTAATTTGTTTGTCATTATATTCCGTTAAATATATATATATGTCCAATATATATCTTATTAATTGAGATCTTTAACAAAAAAGAAAAAAGAAAAAAGTTCATGATGGAGATGTTCCGTAAGAGACAATAAAACTTAAGAAATTGCTATTTTCTTCAGTGCATAGTCGATGAACACTTATTTTCTATGGCTCATTATCAGTGTGGTTCATTACTATGACTGCTTTTTGTTGTTGGAGTATTCTGTATTTAACTGTTTATAGCAAAATCTATGTATGCTTTTAAATCTTACGTTTCATACTTCTTCTCTGTTATTGATGATGGCTTCTAGTTAAAACATAAAACCAAAATGTTTTAGATTAATTAATGATACATTAGAGAATTTGGTTGTATATAGCAGATAATGAACATTATCTTCTATATACATAAAGTACAACTTGTGTTTTCAGATAGCCAATTTTATTTTTGGTCAGACAGTAGCTCAACAGAGACTGAGATGAGACTTTAACTCCATACATTTGGTCCACAAATTGGGCAGCCTAAGATCAGCATCTCCACTGCCAGATTATCAACAAACTTGATTGGTTGTAGATCCATGATCTTTAGACAAGGCAAAGAAACTGAGACCGGCTATTTAGGCAAGCTTACGCCATAGAGTTTCAAAGGATACTAATCTCTCAAATGATGTGTAAATGGTTGAAGGTATCGTAACTCTGTTGAAAGTTCTGCTTAATGCGTTTATTGATAGCTGGTTCAAAGTATTGTACCCATTTCTAACAAAACTTAGCTTAACTCTGTAAGCACAAGTTACTGTTCAAACCTATAAACCAATTGAGAAAATTGACCTTAATTCATCATAATCTTTGAAGCCATTGATCACCAAATCCAATCCAGGCACAGATTGCCAAAAATTTCCTCATCTACGATATAAAAGGCTAGTGTCTTGACCACACCCTCCCATGGAAGATTGAAAAGTACTCACAAAGCAAAGATTCTGGTAATTGGTTAATCATATCTCATTCTCTGACTATATTAGTCACCAAAATGTTTCACTTGATTTTCTTATTCTTACAACTCCAAACACCAACGGAGTGTTATAGTTAGGTACTAAGTAGAAACAGGGTCTGTAAATAGAGAGTTCACTTGCAATCAAAAAAATAAAAAAAAAAATAAATAAAAGAAAAGAAAGAAGGGAGTTCACTTAATCGCCTGAGCCTTTTTCTGCCTTGAAAGAAAATTACATTAAGACTCCTAAGCAGCTCCTGCAACGATTTCCCATTATATAGAACATAAATTGGTCTGAAAAAGCTCAACAAATTTTCGGCAATTACTGGTTAACTAAAGGACGCAAACAACTCTTGATTTATCTGTAGATCATTGGATACAGAAGTGGATTACCTTGTATGCTGGCTCAGTTAATCCATGACGACTTCACACTTGGTAGAACTCCTTGGAACCGATTTGATTTTGTTGATGATGTTACAGAAACTCGCACTTACTGTCAGTTTCTTGAGAGCTGCACCATTCTCTAAAAAATACTTTGCTAATTTCATCTTACTTGATGTCCCTGTTAGTGGTCTCCCTTTCTTTTGCGTGCTTACAGAGAATGGAGTCTTCAGGTGAGCAAACTCAAGAGATGATAGGAAACATTTTGGCACAGATGAAAGATCAATCTGCTCTGTCTCCGGAAGCAAATCAAATTCCTGATGAAATATAACCAAGGGAAGTTTTGAGTTTTTTTTTTTTGTAAATTATAAAACTCAATGTGATTTACATGAGAGCATAGGTAAAATGAGACGCACCAGGATGACAGAGTGTAGATTTGGGCAGCTCTCAAGGAAGGCTGGCAACATTTCCCACGAAGTTTCTTGGAAGTAAGCATGCAAGTGAGACAAGTTGGAGAATTGAGGTAGCTGTTCAATCTCGCAGTAATCATGAATAACCTGTACAGCGAGAAATAAATGAGAACACGGGCTCAATGAGATGACGATAAGGTTAATGTTATTGAATCAACCATGTATATATATTACATTTAGAGTCTCAGCAGAGATGGTCATGTCGCTGACTGTAGCTAACCCGGTGAGGAATTTACCAAGCATAGCTATCTTGGAAGAATCATCTGTATCCAATGGCTCACAATATTCCACATTAAAGAGAACATCAATGTCTACCTTTGCAGATGGACCAATACTGTGTATAACGAAGCTATCAGATCGGTGATCGCTGAGATTCATATACTCAAGTCTTGGAGCATCGATTGCAACAACATGATCTTCACTTTCATAGCGCTCAGAATCAATCTTGAAGCTTTTCAGTGACTTGGAACGCACACACACAACTTCAAGACAATCATTAGGATCACGGACAATGGTTAACTCTTCGAGAACAGGACAGCTCGATATCAGACTCTCCAGAGTCGAATCAGCATCATACTTAACCATATCTAGATACATAACCTTGACAGAAGGTAACAAAACAGACTCGGGACGATTCAAAACGACGCGGTAAAGTCGTAAGTCAACTAAACTCTCACAAGAATAAAGAGATTGAGGCATCTTAACAATCTCATCGTCATCCACCTCACTATGCACATTAAAACGACGAACCCTACGCCTAATCACAGCATCGATCCAAGACTTGAAACGAGAAGCATCGTGCTCATAAACCTCATAGATCAGTTTGAAACTCTTCAGGTACTGCTCATTTTCAGAACCTAGAAACTTATCTACGAACCTCAAGAAAACGTCATCCTCATCTGGGAAGTTATTGGAATCCAAATCCAACGCAGGGACATGTAACCATAGATTTCTCCACCGATTGGATAAAACGCTGGTGCGAACCGATTCCTTCGTGGAGAGATCAGAGAGAATCTGACATAACAAGGAATCAGGTAAATTGCTGATCCTATCAGAAGAGTTCCTCTGCTTCTCTTTGGCAGAGGTTTCATCATCCATGTTTGCCTTTGAAAACTCTGAATCACGGAGAAAGTATAAGATTCAATCATGTAGAAATAACAATTGAACTAAATCAATCACAAATCTGTTAGCTAACATGCCTAAAAAGTCAACTCCAAATCTTCCGGAAAAAAAAAAATCAAAAATTTTACCTGCAATTAAAGAGGGGGGGGGGCAGAGGGGGTTCCGAAGAGATGACGGCGAGAGAGAGGAAGAAATCGGCGTCAATTCGCCGGGGAAATGGCACAGAGATCGTCTCGCTTGCTTTTTGACATTTTTAAGATTGCTTCTGAGTCAGAAGTTCTGACAATAATAAGTCAACTCAGGACTTTTACGATTCTTTTTTTTTTTCTTTTTCTAATTTAAATTTTATTGATCATTTAAATCTAATTCCAACAAACAACGGCATGAAACTGTTGATTTCTCTCTCTTCTCTCTCTAGATCCTTCAGAGAGAGAAAGCTTTTTGACAGATCTCTTCTGGCGGTGATTAACTTTCATAGTTACATCGGCCGGCTCCTGACTCCGGCATCGGTGGCTTCTTAGCACCCTTGGCTGGCTTTTGACTCTGGCGATTTTGGCTTTCATAGCGAGATCGGCCGGTTTTATTTGTCCGGTTAAATTCCGGCTTCTAACCATCATTCTCTGGTTACTATAGCGGTGCTTGGATGGATTTTCACTGGTGTCGTTGGCTTTCTCAGCAATCTCAGCCAGTTTGGATGGTTTTTTGATCCGGCATGTGAGTTTCTCTCTCTTCTCTCTCTCAAATTTTTCAGAGAAAGAAACTTGTACGGCTTTGCTTCCGGTGTGTGTTGGTCCCTTCGACGATGTCATGTCCGGCTTGATCCCGGTTTGAGTTGGCCTCCTTGGCAACGCTAAGACTGGATTTTGTCTAGATTTCACCATCATGATTTCTCGGTGATTCATCTAGCTTTTGGATCCGGTTTATTCCGGTTAAGGTAAATTCTTATGGCAATGAATTCTAAGATGCTCGATTTTAAAGAAAAAACGTATCTATGGGTATGCTTTGCTGGAAGGTATCGAGTTTCGACTTCAACTTCTAGTCGGAAGAAATCTCAAGATCACAAAAGGCTTGGAAGTTCAATAAGTGCATCAAAATCTGTTATTCATAAAAAATCTGATTTTATGGTATTTTGGAGAAGATTCAAGTAAAGCAGAACTGAATTGTATCCTCAGTAGGAATCAGAGGAGATTCAGGTTCTGTTTTTGAAAATCATTAAGTTCTTCATTTTTATCATACCATTGTCTGTGTCTCTCTTTGTCCGGCGAATGATTCTTCCGGCGTAGACATGACAGCGATGACAAGTTGCACAGGTGTCGATGGAGTCGTGCGGCAAGTTTCCACCAAGCTCTTCAGTTTTCTTTGCTTAAGGGTTTCTTTATTGGGTTTGTGGGCTTTTCTTTTATTTGTTGGGTTGTTCTGTACTTTGGTTTTTTGGCTGTAATATTGGCCTGTTTTAGGCTTAATCAATAAAGAAACTCCAGTGTAAAAAAAAAAAAAACTGTTGATTTCACAAAAGTAACTTAGCTCAGACCATAATTGAATGCAAGGTTTTAACTTTAAGTTCGATAAATTTCCAGTTTTGTATTTAGAGACGCTCAAATCTAGCTTCATGTTAACCATAATCAAAGATTACGTTGATTACTTGTAATTTTGTATAGTTTAAATTTTAAAACATGAGTACCATTATAAATAATACTAATATGTTTCCAACTACGAGCAGTAAACTTGAATTAATAGACCTCCACATTTAAAAATTTATAAAGTTTAAAATATTATAAATAATGAAATTTTTAAAAAATTCAAAATTATTATAAATATTTAATCTATCAAAAGTTTAAGTATCATGAACATTTTACTACTAAATTTTTTTCTAAATGTTTTACATCTCAGTTTTAAAATAATATAAATATTTAAACTCTATTTAAATTAAAAAATTTAAGTATTATTAAATAGTATATATATTTGATTTTTAATATCTTAAAAATATCTTATTTATATCAGGGTGTGTGTGGATGGCTATGTTTGGATGGTTTAGATCTGACCAGTCTTGATATTGGAGACAAATATATTGCCCGACTCAATCTTACACCATTCTTGATTTTTTTTTGACAAATTATCGATAATATCATTAAAATATTTATTCTTAGCGATAATTTCTATATTAAACTGCGCAATTTTTCATAAAATATATTGTCAAATTCTTCTTGTTTGATGTCCATTTTTAACATGTTTTCATATAAACAAATGAGAGTTTGTTTTGTTCTGTCTGCGTACGATATTAAGTTCATGACAATATAACCAAATAAAAGTTTAAATTTATAAGAATAAGAATCTAATAAGGTGCATCAGGATGAGGGATTGTAGATTCGAACAACAACCATGAATGATTAGTGTTACAATCAACCCTATTGAGGAATGTAATGCAAATTGTATACGTTTAATGTTATTACACAATTCACCTTTTAATTACAAAAACTCAAAATGATTTTGCGAAAAGCATATAGGTTTATTCTCTGAATCCAACAATAAAATCATCAGTCAAAAATCCTCCGACCAACAACAAAAAAATTCCTCACTTTGTAATATTATTTATTTCCAAATGAAATTAGTCTTTAAACATCCCATTTCAGTAAGAAAGTAGATATATGGTTCACACGTCAATGTTGTTAAGTTTTTCTCTGTATTGAAAATTAATGGTTAGCTTTAAAACTCTTAACTATTAATTTATTCTAGTAAAAAAATTCGAATTATTAGCTTTTTTTAAAGTCACCAATGGACTCGTTAGTTTATGTATTTTGTGACAGAATAATGATCTAGAGACATTAAAAACAGTTTGAATACACGGTATCGACGGCATTTATGGCACTCAAACCTTGCTAATACAGTGATTACTTATTTAAACCTCTCCCACTCCCACTCCCACTCGCACTCCCACTCCGGCTGACATTAGACTAAGGGTAAAAGTGTAAAAAGCCAAGACAGATGTAATCACAACAATCACCAACGCGCACAGATAGATCAACGGACAAGATATAAGAATACAATCACAGACTGTCACCGCTTGTCGCTTTAACTCTTTTCCAATTTCGTCGCGTTATTTCAAATCTCAGTTTACACCTCACTGCGTCTCTCTCTCTCTCTCTTTAGTTCTCAGATTAATATCGCTGAGGAGAAGCGCGACCACCTGAGACTGAGAGACGGCGGAGAGATGGCAGGGTACAGAGTGGAAGATGACTACGATTACCTCTTCAAAGTTGTTCTTATTGGTGATTCTGGAGTTGGGAAATCGAATCTCCTTTCCAGATTCACCAAAAACGAGTTCAACCTCGAGTCTAAATCCACCATTGGCGTCGAGTTCGCTACTCGTACCTTAAAAGTCGATGGTAAGGTCATCAAAGCTCAAATTTGGGACACTGCTGGTCAGGAGAGGTTCGTTCGTTCTTCTTCTTCTTCTTCTTCTTCACTTCCTTTCTTCGTCTTTGATTTGTTTGTTAATCGACGGTCAAGCTAGATCTTGGTAATTTACTTTTGAGTACATTGCAATGAGGAGATCACTCTTAGCTCCTTTGCTTTACATACTTTTAGGTTCTCGATCTAACAGTGCCTTTTTAATCTAGTTTCCACAGATCTATATCGTTCTGGTTACTTTTACAGTGGGACACTTAGCTTTTGATTCGTTTGTCAGAATTGATCTGAATTCATTATAGTGTATCGAAATTGAGCTCTTTAAGCCAATCTATATGTGCTATCAAATAGTTTTTAGAATGAATGAAAGCTTAAGATGAAGCTGATCTTATCTTCTCTAGGTCTAGGGTGTGTGGTGACTATGCAATGTCTGATTCATTCATTCATTCACTGGCTTATATGCTTGGTTTTAGTTTTTTTTTGTGTGTTCAACAGCCATTTACTAAAGAGTCTCTCCGTTGACTTTGTTCTTCTGAAAACGGTTGACTGCATTTGACCACCATTGAAAGATAGAATATGGAGGTACATAGCTTAATAATAATGTAGATTAAAAGAAAACTCCCTTCTTCTGGAAATCGAAATACATCTTTGATTTGACTCAATAGGACTATGATTGCTTGAATTACATCTTAAATTGGATGGATGATCGAGAACATGTGATTCTTTCTGATTAATGATCACTAAAAATCAGAAACACTTGCATTGACTATTATTAGAATGTACGCAAACAACATTCTCTCTCTTTGCTATTTTACTTCTTTGACCTGCCAATTTGGTTATCACTTTTGGCAAACCTGTTGGATATCAGATTAGTAGTATGCACATTCTTGACAGCTTGATCAGGATAATGAAACATAAAAAGCTTATTAGAGTTTTCTTCCCTGACAGCTTTGCTCTTTTTTATCACTGATTCTCGCAACGATTTTAAGACTTAAGTTTAATTCTTATCACAGGTACCGTGCCATCACTAGTGCATACTACCGTGGAGCTGTGGGTGCACTTCTAGTATATGATGTAACCCGCCGTGCAACATTTGAGAACGTAGACCGGTGGTTAAAGGAGCTCAAGAACCACACAGATCCAAACATTGTAGTGATGCTGGTTGGTAACAAATCCGATCTCCGCCACTTACTAGCTGTTCCTACAGAAGATGGGAAATCCTACGCGGAACAAGAATCGCTCTGCTTCATGGAAACATCTGCTCTTGAAGCTACCAATGTCGAGGACGCATTTGCAGAGGTGTTGACACAGATCTATCGCATCACAAGCAAGAAGCAAGTAGAAGCTGGTGAAGATGGGAACGCCTCAGTCCCAAAAGGTGAGAAAATTGAAGTTAAAAACGATGTCTCTGCTTTGAAGAAACTCGGGTGCTGCTCAAATTAAAGGATTTTTTTTCTTCTTACTGTTGAGAGAGAATTATAACCCCCCATGGTCCATTGTTTGATTATGTCCTTGTTTTGTAATACTATCGACATTTATATGAGTTTTAGACTATACACTACTACATAATAATGTTTATTTAACTTTATATCAAGAATTGTTGGCGAACCAGTTTCAATATGTACATCAGTTATGAGGCAGAAGAATCTCAGTCTACTTCATTATTCACTGGTTCTCAGTCTAAAGAACCACCGCTTTTGCACAGGATCATGGGGTTTGTAAGCTGCCATTGCCTCTAATGGAACAATGGCAAAACGTTCTTCCTGCTGCAACATTAAACTTTTCGGCTTGATTTTTCTAAAATAAAGAACAGATTCTCATTTGAAGGTATAAGCAAGATAGGATGCTGCATTTTTACCGTCCGTGTGTAGAGAACACAATAGTTTCTTTTGGTTGTTTACTGTTGTTGAGCAAAGATGTGATGAAAATCATAAAACCATAACTTCAGAACCGGGTCGGGTTGCGTTATGTTGTCGGGTTTAGGTCTCAATTTGTCACAGAACTACAAAACGACAACGTTTGATGCAACTCTTTAGAAAAAAAAGACTCGGAAGCTCAGAGAAGAAGAGAGAAGCGATAAGAAGAAATGATGGAGGAAGGTCCACCAGCTCCGAAGATCCTTCGAATGGTCTGGTTCGTCGGCGCCGGATGTAAGTTCTCTCTTTTTGCTTCACATGACATACCCAACAGTTTCTCATGACTGATTGTAAATGTCGCAGTTCTATGTACTTTCGCGATCAATAAATGGCGTGAGATGGAGAGAAACGCGATTCTGAAGCAGGAGGAGGAGCAAAAGAATCAACAACAAGGTGGTGTAGGTTTATTGCATCAACCGCCTACGGATTCGATTCACAAAGCTATGAAATGATCATCGCTCGTCCCGTGATTTTGTTTCTTGATCTTGCGATTTTGGCATCGTTGTTGACTTTAAAACTTTGGATATTTTTTCACTCTCCAGTGGAAGAAAGATAGAAATTGCCTCTGTGGTGTAATTTTTTTTTTTAATGAACCCTAGAAATCTGATGATACTCATACACAGTGGTTTCTACTTTGGGCTCACTCTAATGATTTGTTAGCTCATTGGCTCAATTGTCTCAGTTTGATCAGAGGGTTTCCAATAAGTTTTTCAGTTTGATGTTATCAACACACAGATCATTACCAAAATCCAAACGAGGTGAAGTTCTTGATTTATTTACCCAAATTGTTGACGAATCTTTCAGGCGGCGGTCTATCTGTCTCCGTCGTAAGATCTGTTCGATCTGCTCGTCTATACGGTGGACCTTTTCAAACAGCCCAATGGACCCAATTCCAAAGGGCCCATCACCCTCTACTGGGAATTGCCTAATTGCAATTTGCAAACCACCTTGCTTATTAGAAAAAAGCTTTACTATTTCTGGCTATCAACAATGTCAAATAACTTAAAACAGTTCCAAAAAAAAAATCCAGATCGATTACTATCGAAAAGGCAATCTATATTAAATAAAAGTAGAAGGTAAAAAGGCATCTTTAACGGTAGATCAATTGTAGTAATTTTAGAAAAACTAAAATAATTAAATAATAATTTATACTTAAGAACACACATTCAACAGTTTTTATATAAGAACAATTTTCAATTACTTAAAAACAGTTATATCCACTATTCAACAATTTTATTATTTTAAAATTTTTAAGAACACAATATGTATTGTAGCAATAAAGATGACCTAATAACTTACTAAAGCTGTCAAATCTCCATATTAACGCTAAAATTTTGGTAAAAGTAAAATTTACTTAACTAAACTATTTACTTAATCTATATAATCATAAAAATAAAATACAGAAATATTTTTGTAAACGTTCCCAATTTTAGAATATCAAATTTCCTATGATTATAAAGTAAAACCTCTATAAACTAATAATATTGGGACCATGAATTTTATTAATTTATAGTAATATTAATTTATCTATAAATTAATAATTATTATTTTCTAGTATAAATTGTTTAAATTTTAATATTATTATTAATTTATAGAAATATTTTTTTAATTGCTTACATTTTTAAAAAATTGAGCTAATTTTAGCAAAATAAGATTATACTTTCAAATGTTGTAAATTTTATGGTTTTTTGGAATTGAATTTGTAATATTTAAAAACATTATTGACAAGAAATTACAAATACTATAGACAAATTTACTTATACACATGACATAAATATATTCAAATATATGAGAATATCAATTTTCATATTTTAATAGTCTATCAAACTATCAAAATGATGCATATATAAAAATTGAAAACTTTAAAACAATTTAGCTATTTTTATGACATGTTATGAAGTATTTTATATCATTATAGTTTGAAAGTACAACACAACTATTTTTTTATAGATATGAGTTTTAGACTCTATCAAAAATTTAAGTATCTTTAATATTTTACTTTAAAAATTTAAAATATTATAAATATTTAAGCTACATCTCAATTTTGAAATACTATAAATATTTAAACTCTATTTAAAATTAAAAAATAAGTATTATTAAATATTAAATATTTGATTTTTAATATTTTAAAAATATTTTTATTTATATATTTTTGTGCACCTAGCGTCGATCATGAACTTCAAACCCTTACCATCATAACTGGAGATGGGGGTTTCGCAAATGATATTTCCCGACTCAATGCAAGATTTAGAACAATGCACATCTATTCTTAATTCTAATCTTAAAGCATTGATTGCAACAATTTCATCTTGACTTTCATTTAAAAAAAACCACACAAATTATGAATTTTTTGGAAATGGCTTTATTGATGTCTTTGTAGATCGTTGCATATATTAATGCCAGTCAATGAAAATCTTACACCATTCTTAAAATCTTTTTGACAAATTATCGATAATATCATTTGAATACTTTTACTCTTAACATCAATTCTTATATAACTGCACATTTTTCATAAAATATATTGTCAAATTCTTCTTGTTTGAATGTGTTCATATAAACTGTTCATATAAACAAATCAAAGTTTGTTTCGTTCTGTCTGAGTACGATTTTCAGTTTATAATAATAAGAATCTAGAAATATGATTCACCAGGATGAGGGATTGTAGATTCGAACAACAACCATGAATGATTAGTGTTACAATCAATTCTATTGAGAAATGTAATGCAAATTGTATAAGTATAATGTTATTACACAATTCACTTTTTAATTACAAAAACTCGGTCTATTATTATCTTTTTGATGTATGCAATTATGTCTTTAAAAAACTGTTTTACAAACCACCTTGCTTTACCATTTCTAAAGATCCAACCAGAGATTTGTGATGATGGATCATTCATTGCCTATTTTTTTTATTTCAACAATGTCAAATAGTTTCAAACAGTTCAAAAAGTCCAAATCGATTACTTAACGGCTAATAAATAAACAAAAAGTATCCAAAAATCCAATATATGTAAAGATGATAAACAAGCTAGTTCACATGAAAACCTAAACACTAATATTTGATGTAACCAATGGAAGTCTTAATATCTTTGATAAGTGTTCCTAGTAAAGAAGCAAGCAAACACTTGTTTGTTTTTTCCTTAAAGAAGAACCCTAAACACTTGCAATCGCCATCGCACTTCTTCTTACAATCACTAACCGTAGTTGGGCCTTCACCATCATCTACATAAGGACCATTAAAATGCTCCACGCCAACAATCTTATAATAGTTTACGCTTTTAACCTTGTCCCCACAAAACTGAGTTTTAATCGGTGGCGAGCACTTCTCACTCCACCCGATCAAGCCCTTAGGCGTAGGACACGCGACGCACATACCGTCGTCGCAGTAACCAAACTCACCGCACGATGAAGGGAGTCCGCAACGTCAGACGAAGTAAGTCGAGAAGAAAGCGAAAGTTTCTTCCCATTTTAGATACGTTGCCCTTTCGAAGTAAGTGAAAGCTTTGAGGCTTCCGTCTGAGCCAAGTCTAAGAAACGACGTCGTCCCGTCGTAGTTAATCTTGTTAAGGATTATCGTCACGGCGTTTCCGATCTTCCTTACCTGTAGCAACCGTCGCCGTTTGTTCCCTGGATTCGTATCGGCAGAGCCTAACTTCAAGACAATCTCGTAAGCGGAAGGAACAGTTACGTTGTCTATTTCCCTTGCAACGTCAAAAGTGACGGAACCGTTGAAGTCTCTCTCCGTCCATCCTCCGTAAGCAAGAGACTTACCAGTTTTGTTCACGTACATGGTTAAACCTTTGTTGTCCAGAACCATAGTGTATGGACCATCTGAGCCGTCGGTATCGGATTTACGGCTCACGAGTTTGTTGACTCGGATTGTTCTAAGAGACTGACCGGTGAGAAGAGTGTCGGTTGGGTGGTCGAAGCTCTGCCAAACGAACCCGCCGTTCTTGTCGTGTAGTACAAGGTTACCATTAGGCATGAGACGGAGACCAGTTACGCCTTTGTTAACAGTATTTGTCTGCCATTTGACCCGACCGTTAGACTCCGCGAGGACCAGGTTTCCGTCGCGGTTAAGAGAGAGAGTGGATTGTTCTCCCACAGGGTTGTTTCTATTGGCGTCCCAAACCCAACGCATGAGAGATTCGTCTTTTGGGTGACCAGCTCGGATGGCTAAGATATAAGCGTTTGGAGTAGTATTGTAGAAAAATAGTTGGAAAGGACCTGAAGAGAAAATATTACTCTGGCTTTCTGTTTGAATGATTCTATAGTTAGCGTTGTATTCGGTGATGTAGTCGCCGAACTCGCCTTGGTTTATGATCTTGAATGTTTTGTCGGAAGGGACTTGGGCTACTATAGTCCGAGTAGTGGACATTAGAAGTAGTAGGGTTAGGAAGAAATTAAGTGGAGACATTGCTTAGTTACTCAAATGTTGGATGCGTGTATATATATATATATATATATATATATGTATTTAATTATTGAGTGTAAAGGGTAATCTAGAGTTTTTGTTTTTTTTAGTAGTCTTTGTTTGACTAGTTCGAGTTGAATGGGTAACACTTGGGTTCACCTAATGATTAATATGAGGATTTGGATAAGGACTATATGCAAGTAGTGGTCATTTTCGAATATTTTCATACAACTTTACAAGATGATCTGGTCGCTGACGCGTGTACAAACAGATGGCTACGGGACGCAAGAAGAAAATGAGACCCAATTGGATTGTCCTTGCTCATCATTTTGAGTTGTAATGGTATGAGCCTTGGTTATAAGGAGATTCAATTACGAGTAAAATAATATTTGGAGATGTATACAGTATACGTAGACACGATTAAAATTAGTATATAACAAGACAATTAGTACAAACCCCTGTAAAAATAAGCGAGAAAACAGTTCTTAGTTGACATCTTTCTATATATTTGTGGTGATCGTTTGATTCCCTTTGTTTCTATCCAAAAACAGGGAAGAAAAAAAATTAAAAAAAAATGACATTAGCATCACAAGTTCCTCCCTTGGAGCAAGTGTGGTGATCTTTTTTTACGCGTGTAGTAGTAGAAAAGGTGAAAACATAATGGGCTTAAAGTAATATAAGAAGCCCATTAAATGAACAACTTAAGACAATACTTTTCTATCTTTTTTCCATTTATGGTTAAAAGGCCTTCTTTTTTCTCAAAAATTTTAAATCTACCACACTGACCCTCTAATTCGTTAAGATACTTTTAACTTTGTCACTAATCCCTTTTTCATTGCTTGCTTCGTCGAGAAGGGAAAGAAGCTAACTTCCTTCTGCACAATCTCCATTGTTCACCAAAAAGCTCTCGATGGATCTAACGACGACGCGTCAGAGGCGTCCACTTCTCTCTGATTCATCTTCCTCTTCTTCCACAAACTCTTACTCGAAGACCGATAAGCCCGGCCGATCTAACGGCGGCGATGCGGAGGATCCTGGTCTCCGGTGGTTCTTGCCGTTTATAGCGCTATGTTATCTTCGTTACATGAGCGCGACTTCGAACATCATTCATGACTGCGATGAAGTGTTCAATTACTGGGAGCCTCTCCATTATCTTCTCTACAAGTCGGGGTTTCAGACCTGGGAATACAGGTTTGCTTTTTTGCGCTACTCTTATGTGTTGTTCAATAATGCGCATTCACGTATTAGAAAGACGCGATGCTAGCTCGAGTGAGTCTGTTACTTGAGCTGCTGTTCAATGTGTATGAATCTGTAATAGCTTGGGAAATTATCTCTACAGTTAGTTCGAATTTGCAATCTGAAATGTGAAATTTGATTTCGACGGAATCGTTCTTAGTGTTTCGAGTTTTGTATGTAACATAGCTTAATGTGAAATTATTTTCTGTGTATCAACATCTTTGTAACTTGAGTTTTTATATGAGACTGATTACTTCTTTTTTTGTGTTTGTGTGTGTGTGTGTTTTGCAGTTCTAACTTTGCTCTTCGATCCTACTTATACATTCTATTTCATGAACTGGCTGGACGGCCTGCTTCTTGGTGGTTTGGTGATGAGAAGGTAAGCAATGGAAACTTACTGATGTACATTCTAATTCGTATATATAAAACTGCATATCTCTTATCCAATTTTTTTTCCTATCATTTGGGTAGGTTAGAGTTTTCTATGCAGTAAGACTCTTCCTCGGACTGGTTTCTGCAGTTTCAGACACTGTCCTGGTTGTTGCGCTCTCCAGAAAGTATGGGAAACGTATTGCTACATATGCAGTTGCGATGCTTTGCTTAACCAGTGGCTGCTTCTTTGCTAGTACCAGTGAGTGCTTTGTTTAGCGTTGATTTGTTACACTTCCTTAATATGCTTATATAGGCTTTCCACGGTATTCTTGTATCTGATATGTTTTCTAGTTTCAAATGCTTGTATAAGTTATTCTGATGAAAAATTTCTTCTGCCTCTTGCGAACTTGGCATTATGTTCTGGTTTCTTACTAATTCATTATTCATGTTTTCCTTAATTGGATAGGTTTCCTCCCCAGTTCATTTTCCATGTACGCCATTAGCCTCTCATCTGGTTTACTACTTTTCGAGAAGTATGCCATGGCTGTTGCAGTTTCGGTTGTCGGGGTGATTCTTGGCTGGCCATTCTCTATCTTGGCTTTTTTACCTGTCGTTATTTACTCTCTGGTTAAGAGATTCAAGCAAACATTCATCTCTGGCGCTGTCACCTCTATTTTTATCCTAGTAAGTTTACACCAATCTTAGGCGTTTTGTCTGTGTGGATTTTATGGGAATTATTGCATGTTGCTGACTTTCATTTGCATCTGGAACTAAAAGGTACTTTTTTCTTAATACTTTTGTCTCCTTTCCAGGGACTCTCAGTACTTGTGGATTACTATTATTACAAGAGATGGACATCGTCGGTTTTGAATCTCTTGATATACAATGTGTTAGGGGGTGGAGAGAGCCATCTCTATGGAACTGAAGGACCATTATTTTATATAAGAAATGGATTTAACAACTTCAACTTCTGTTTCATCTTGGCAATATTGTTTGTCGCAATATATCCAGTTATCAGAAAAAAGTATGACCATGGCCTGCTAGTTGTGATTTCGCCGATGTATATTTGGCTGGCGTTCATGTCACTTCAGCCCCACAAAGAAGAAAGGTGACTTTTTTTTATCTTTCATCTTGTAGTTCTTGGAGCAGTTATTTGGTTGCTTCTAGATCTTGAGGAATCTGATTTTATGATACTTAAATCACGGTATCCAGCAAACAGTGTTTTTGATTTTCAATTGATTGCTGCAGGTTCCTATATCCTATATATCCTCTTATATGTGTCTCTGCTTCTGCTGTTATCGAGAACATCCCTGAACTTTTCCGGGAAAAGTATAGCTCTCGTGAAAGTTTTCTGGTGACAGTAAGTTCTACTAACTTACAATATATCTGTCTCTGATTTATTCCTTTCCATAAATTGAAATGTCCGATACTCACATTTCTTTTTAATATGTAGATAACCAAATATCTCCGACCTGTGATTCTTGGTGTTATCTTGTGTGCTTCACATTCTCGCACATTTGCTCTGATTAATGGCTATTCCGCTCCCTTAGAGGTCTACAAACTACTGGAGCACCATGATGATGCAGGACCAGGTATATTTATTTCGAACAGAACTCTTTGATTGTTAGGATGCAAATACGAGTGAAAGACCACATCTCACTTTTACTTCAAAGAATAGGAATTTGCCATCGGACTAAGAGGAATGAACTTCTTTTGTCAAAAGTTTTCTGATCACTGATGAATTATTGGTTGTTTGGTAAATCAGGTTCTGTTCTATGTGTGGGAAGTGAATGGCATCGATACCCATCATCGTTTTTTGTGCCTGACTACATTAGCGAAGTACGGTGGATCGATGATGGATTCCGTGGTCTTCTTCCATTCCCATTTAACAGTACACTTGGAGGCACTGCAGCATCACCTCCATACTTCAACAACAAGAACCAAGCGTCTGAAGAACAATATGTATAAAGTCGCACTCTTTTCCAATGAAACCCTTCCAATCTTCTTAGATTCATAAACTTGAGCATCGCTTAATTTTCTCCATCTTTTGTTTTCAGTTAAAGAACATCGAAACATGTACATTCCTCATTGAGTTGCAGCTTAGCAGACCATATCAATATCGAGGCAGCGACCTATCTACATGGGAGGTATAAGAAATGATCCATTTTCCTGAAACAAAATCAAATCTTTAATCTCACTTACCTCATCTCCGCTTGCCCTTTTTTTCAGGCTATTGCGGTGTTACCTTATTTGGACAGAGAGCTATCGCCAGCTAAGTATAGATCGTTTTTCATCCCGCACATGTGGCAGGATAAAAATGTGTTTGGCAAATACGTCGCACTTAGAAGAGTCCCAAAATAAATAAACACGAATCCTTAAACTCTGTAGACTTGTTTGTAGCTTTTTTAACTCAATTCATTGGCCAGTTTTGAGCGAGATGTAAGAACTAATATAACTGATTAGTATCGGCTTTCACGGTTATAGTCGTAAACTTTTGAAGTCGAAACGGTTAGAAGAACGTGACAGATTTTGTTTATGATACTCTTATTCTGCGAAGTCTTTATCTTTCATTTGTCCTTTTGATATTGCGGATTCCAATTTTGACTAGGGAGAGGACTAGATAATTTCTGTGCTCTTGAGTTAGCGTTCGACCAACGCATTTGTAAAAAGCACGAAAAGAACAAACAGATATGAAAGGCACTGACGAACAAAGGTCATCTTTAATAAATTATTGAACTAAAAAAGGTTTTATATCGTCATTATGTTACCATCCAACTGAGTTCATTAGTGCATGTCGTTATGTTAACATTAACAAAAAAACGGATTTTCCGAAATGATTTTTAAGAAAAATGTATCATAATATCCTTCAACATAATCATGGATATTATTAGACGTCCTTAATCATGATTTAAAATAGAAAATGGATATAGAAAAAATAGTAGTATAAATTAGAATTTAGATTTTCACAAATGAATTACATATGTGATCTGTTTCCTTTTCTTTTTTTTTTGTTGGTCAGACATATTAATCAGAAAATTTTATTTTCCGAAAAGAGAAAAAGAAAAAAAGAATTAAAAGCATCAAAAGGGAGCACGAAACGAGAGACAACGAAGCGTACTCGATTAATCATCACCTCACCTCCTTTGCTAAGCTTCGTTCTCTCTCTCTCTCTCTCTCTCTTTCTCTCTCAAAAACCCTAATTTCTCCTCCTGGTGATCGATCGAATCCGATAGCGCGCGATTATGGCCAATAGTAATCTTCCCCGAAGAATCATCAAGGTACGTTTTCCCGATCTCTGTTCAATCCTCCGATCCCTAGATTTCATTTTTTGGGGATTTGTATATCCGAAATCAGACAAAGGAACCTCTATCTGCCTTATTACTAGTTCAGTATAATTTGGGTTATGAAGAATTTTGATAGCTTTGTTTGAGTTTTTTATCTCCTATCTACGTTTCTGCAACTTTTGTGATCTGACTCTTTTTTCTTTTTTTTTTTCTCCGATCTGATAGGAAACTCAACGTTTACTTAGTGAACCTGGTAAGTTCATCAATTCGTTCCATCTATTTTTAGTTTTACAGTCGATTTGAGCTGAATCAGTTGGTTTTTGGTAACTGGAATTATGGATTTCAATTCGTAAACTTGATTGACCTTATTTTTGTGGCAGCTCCTGGGATAAGTGCGTCTCCATCAGAGGAAAATATGCGTTACTTCAATGTTATGATTCTTGGTCCTACTCAATCTCCTTATGAAGGTACTAAGTTTGTTTTAAATCTCTTAAGGTGCTTTTTTGATTGCATGCTAATGGAAATGTCACTGTCTCTTGATCTTTGTTAATACAAACAGATATGTCTGTTTAGGTACTAGGGTTTCTATAGATCTTATATAGATTGCTGATGTTTGGATTTGTGGTGGTAGTGAATAATGATTAGTCTATAAGCTACCTTTGATTTCATGTTTTACACAGTTGTTTTATCTAGCATCAAATTTCTATCAATTGATGTTTACCAAATCATTTTGTTTCGTTTCGAATTTCGTAGGAGGAGTTTTCAAGTTGGAGCTCTTTTTGCCTGAAGAATATCCTATGGCAGCTCCCAAGGTAAGTTGCTTCAACTTTTGTGAGTTTTTTCGTTTTCTTTTCACGTTTCTGATCCTTTTAGCTGCATTTATTACATTTCCTGGGTTAGTTGAGTAGAATTAGTGTAGCTCACATCGTGTTTAAGTGTAAATGGCTATTTAGGATTGGTAAGAAGATTCTCTTTACTCTTAATATTTGGATTTTATACCAAATGGGTTTTTATTAGATTGATGATTCTGGTTCCAAATATATTTTCACGTTTAGCATGAGACAAGGTACCCATAGTTTCTACACTTGATATAAAAGTTTGTGGGCCTTATTGATGATATCATTTGAAACACAGGTTAGGTTTCTCACCAAGATATACCATCCTAACATCGACAAGGTTTGTTGTGAAATCTTTCCTTTTCTTCTCTTAATAGCAATATTATTAACCACCAAACACATGGTCTTTTATCCCGATGAACTATTTTTTGTTTGCATTTTTATCATGTATATATAGCTTGGAAGAATCTGTCTTGACATACTGAAAGACAAGTGGAGCCCTGCACTACAAATACGAACTGTGCTCTTGAGGTATGAATACTTTCTATAGACATTAGTTATTATTGCAACTAACATTAGTTATTGACTTATTATGGTTCTCCAATAGTATTCAAGCTCTTCTAAGTGCACCCAACCCAGATGATCCACTGTCTGAGAACATAGCTAAGCATTGGAAAAGTAATGAAGCAGAAGCTGTGGAAACAGGTGATAATTTAAAACTCAATAAGTTATATAACAAAGCATAGTCCTCTCCTCTTTAATCTGGTAATCTCATATCAATGTGAACACATGCAGCTAAGGAATGGACTCGTCTTTACGCAAGTGGTGCTTGAATGAAGATTGCAAATGGAGAAAGATCATTGTCATTTAAATAACATTATATATGGTGAAACTCTATCTCAAGGTTTTATCTAAATCCTTTTTTCTGAAAAAAAAAAAAACAGGGAAAAAGATTTGTACTCTCTGAATTTGTATAACTAGGGGAATTTAAGACTTGTTTGCCCGTATTTGCAATCTAACTTTCTTCAAATGTGCTTGGCTTGATCTTTGCTTGTGTCAAACAAAAATCCTCTATATTACTTCAAGCAATCTAGGTAATCAGATTTGACAGGTTGTGGATGAAGGCAAATTTGATGAATAATGGAGAATGTTACTATTACAGGTGTATGAGATGTCTACTTTAAATGAAGCAGTTTATTTTGGTCAAATGTGAAACAAACAAAAAAGGTGGTAAAAAAGTAGTCACAGACGAATGAGATTTTCAGAGTTTGTAAAAATGGCATTATCAGAAACTTGACTCGTCAGTTGATGGACGCCTCAAGAAGTACCTCATACTATTAGTAAGAACCTACAAAACCAAATTTGCTTACATTTCAGTAAAATCATTTCGACTCATTCATTAAGAGAAAAGTCTGATTTGTAAACTTTTTACCTGCTGGAGAGGCTTGATTAGGGCTTTGTTCTTGTAGCTTACATGGAACTTTACCTTAGCCAGCAAACCCTATTTGTTTCACATACAACAATAAGAACCATCAACATGAGAAAAAGAGGGATATTATATGTATGTTTAAACTTTACATATAATGAAGTTTAGGATAGTTAATTACCTCAGTATCGAATTCTCCAGATTCGACAGCCACGCTGATATCTGAAATGATCTTCACCAGCTCAACTAATAGTCCAGGTCTATCCGCTGTTTCTATGAAGAGTAAACTGCATCCTCAACAAATAGTTACGTATCAATGATAAGATCATATAGTATTACAAAAGTATATGCATTTCGATGGATAAATGAAGATATGGTGATAGAGTTGTGGATAAGGTATGGGTTTTGTTTAACCTGCGGTCTGGTCCATCATCTTCAATGCTTATATGTGTTGCTATGTCCACATCGATCTGACAATAAACACAAGCAAACAAAATAAGTTTTTGGGACTAACTTTGAAGTTGCGTGCTTCATCCCTTCTTCATCAAAAGTGAATACTATAATGAAGTTTTAATACTTGTACTCTACATTGACCCGCCAAATCAAAACATGTTGATTAATATTATTTAAGTCTTTGTTATCTCTATTCTTATATCTTAGCTGTACATGACCGGGAAGAGGAAGAGCAATTAATGTTAGATGATAAAGTTATATACAAACAACACCACATTTTAATGATTTTTTTACCGGTTCAGTTGGAGGAAGAACACCAAAAGCTGCTCCCATTGCTAATTGAGAACTGGATTCCTGATCCAAATCATCAAGAAGCAATGTTAAAGAGTTGAGAAACTATGTAAAATAGGAAATTTAAAAAGAGAGGATATCAGGATAGAAGTAGCTTACAGGATGAAACTCAAGCAAATTGTTTATGACAGTGAGACGAATAGCCTCAAGCAACTCAGGGTCTTCTACTTTTCTTCCACTATCCCTGTTTCAGAACAACACAACACAACACTCAATTCCAAAGTCAACTATCTCTTACAAAGTCAAAAGTAAAACAACATTAACAATCTAAACGACTCTTATCACTCAAAAACTCTTTGAAGACATGAAAAGACATACGCTTTAGTAATGGCAAATTTGTTGTGCTTCCCGGAAGAATCGAGGTAAACATTTGCCTTGACGACATTCAAGCCCAAGTTCTTGAGAGCACTCATCTGGATATATAAAAGATTGATCAGATCAAAAACTCGCAAAGAAAAAATGCGGGAAAGGGACTTATGAAAGCAGCAAAGTGAGTAAAAGAGAAGAAGGTGTCATATTACAGTGTCAAGAAGAGCACCAAGACGGTCACCAAAGGTAACTTCAACAACGGTAGCATCAGGGTCAGAATCTTGGTCGATAATGACAACTGGAGTTGGTACTTTATCAGAATCAGCCGCACTTCCATTCTTCTGAAATCAAGGAAACAAAAAAAATCAAACTTGAGAGAGTCTATTTATTATTAATTAGTGTCCTCTTGTGTGTAGTAAATCCAAATTCATTATCATATACCTCCACAGCAGTAGCATTTGATGCTCGAGTCTTCAAATTGGATAATCTAAACACACAAAAAAAAACAAAAGAATAACACAGAAATGATTGAATTAGTATCCTAAATACAGCAGCAGAGAGAAACAAAGATGATCATCTTCAACCCAATCCAAAAGATAGCAATTAAAAAAAAACAGATTAGCAAATTGAGAAAATATATGATTTGGAGATCTCTAGAGAAAATTCAAAGTTTGATTCAGAAACAAAGTAGTAATCACAAACTTAAATTTTGATAACCTTAATCGCTGGTCGAGATTGACAAGAGATTTATCAACAAAACCAAACGTAATTGTTCTTCTAGGAGCAAAGCAGAGAGCTCGAGAGGTAGAAACATCAGTGAAGCAAAGAGCAGAACCAGAAGCAGAGGCCATAGCAGCAGCCATAGCTGATAGATATCCCAAAAGTAAAAAAAAAAAAGAGGAAAACGTTAGAGAGGACTAGTAGTGAAGAAGAAGATGAAGAAGAGCCTGAGGACAGTTCTCGTGTTATCCGCCATGAAAGGATAATAAAAAAGGATATGGGAGACACACACTCACACACACACACAAATTGTCTTTGTTATATTATCTTCAACGTTAGATCGCCATTTCTCTTGCTTTCCTTTTCCTTGTTTTCTTTCTTTCTTTCTATCCCCACACTTGTTAAAAATTTGGTCTTTCTTTTTTTTTTTTTTTTTTGCTTTCAATTTCGACAAATTTCATTATTCTATTGGCCCCAATTTTATTGGATGTGACATTCTATTGGCTCTTACTTTAAAAAGTCTTTTACTTTACCGCGTAGTTAAATAATTTAGATGACGTTATTTTTTTTTAAAACTATAGTATTAATTTGACCCCAAGAAAAGAAGAAATGCTTGTTTGTAGTTGGCCAGGCTACCTAACTAACTATAACAAAGTTGACAAAAATAATCGTGGGAGCAAAATTATAAATTAAATATTAAGTATGATTTTTAGTGGTGAATGATTAAAACAAATAACTTGATATTATTATACAAAATGGTTATCTGATATACTCTCGTACCTTATACAGTATCAGATATCAATAAAATAAAATACTCGTTTTATTGATTAGAAAAAAAACAACAAACGATATTTCTATATTAAATGTACTAAATAAATTATAGCTGGCAAAAAGAAAATAAATTACAAACAAGAAGGTTAAATAGATACGTGACGTAAATCATATCAGGAATTGGACCCAATCTTTTCATCTCAAACATCGGTCGGCCCATTAATAAATGGGCTTAACGCCGAAGTAAAAAAAAAATAGTCAAAATTTACAAGTTTGCCACTTAGTTTAGCTCGCTGCTGCTTCAGCCCCTTTCCTTCGGTCGTCAGATTTGCGTCCAAATCCCTCCCTAAAACCTTAACGGTGACGAGAGATAGAGAGTGTGAGAGAGACAATAGAGACGAAGCCAGCGAAATGTGGAGGCCTCTCGTAAGAATCGCCGCCGGGAATCTCAAATTGAATCGGACTTCTTTAATTCTAAATGATACCGTTTCTCATTTCTCAGCGCCGAACTCAGCCGCCGCCGTGGGAACACTTCTCCCGAGTTTAGATCATGCGCATCGATGCTTTTCATCTTCCAAGAGCACGAAATCTTCAATCACCAAGACGAAGAAGGCTGAAGGCAAAAAATCCAAACCTAAAGGCGGAGGCGATCCAAATGCAGCCGGTGCCGAGGACGGAGAGTTTGGAGCCGGCGGTGGAGATGACCTTGAAGCCGGTCGAGCCAAGAGGTTAGCTGATGATGAGAAGATTCCTTCTCTAGATGTTGGTCCTAATGGAAGGCCTCTCTTTACTCCTAAAGGAACTACACTATCGCAGCTTTCTCATAAGGATATTGGCTCCTACTTCAAATTCGAGTAATCTCAAATTCTATCTGATATTCTTCTGTTAATATTTTCATTGTGTGGTGTTGTTTATGTATAATGTGGAAATGGTATAGTGAGGCAGCTTTGGAAGCAGTTTTGCCGGAGGGATTGGCTTCAGGGATTCAAGATGAGTTTAAGGAATCATGGAGACCTGCTTTGCTTGTGAGAAAAAGTTTCTTGTCTCTTAGAGATAATTTCAGACGCCTTGCTGATCCTCCCATGTGGCCAAGTGACGGTAAAGGTTAGTCTTTTTCGTTGATCCTTTTTGTCCCTTTAGGTTGTTTTCTTAAGTATAGTGATCTCTTGAGTGGTCATCTGTTGGCTTAGTCTTGCTTGTCATATGGCCTTGTCTGGGATCTGTAATGCCGTTAAGTTTTTTTAATCATTGCTTCTCTTTTTGGGGAAAAGGTGTCAAACTTAAGAAACAGATTGTCTTGGATGGCCCTGTTAAATGTGGAAAGAGTATTGCTTTGGCGATGCTTGTTCACTGGGCACGTGACGAAGGCTGGCTAGTTTTATATGCTCCGAAAGGACGTGACTGGACTCATGGAGGTTACTTCTATAAGAATCCTCATTCAGGTTTATGGGATACTCCTCTGCAAGCTGAGAATATTCTCAAGGCAAGATTTCACATGACTCCTCTTTGCCAATGGAATTCATCCTAGTTTAGGAGCATCTCTTAATTTAAAGTTAACTTCTGTAGGACTTTGTCAAGTTCAATGAATCCCGCTTAAGAGAGTTAAGGTGCAAAATACATGATCCCATCGTGCTTGGAGAAGGTGCGGGTGTAGGATACTTGAAAGGAGCAGATACTATGCCAGTTCCAGAGGATTCAACTCTGTATGACCTTGTGCAAATGGGGATTAAGAGCACTCATGCATCTGTTAATGTCGTCGTGCGACTTAGAAAAGAACTCTCACTCGTGAAAGATGTACCAGTGTTGATTGCAATTGATCAAGTTAGTCCCCGGATTTCCCTTTTGTGATATCATATGATATTATTTTAAAGCTGCATCCTTTTCCACTAGTGTTAATTTTGTTTTGTTTTTACTCTTCTTACAGTATAACAGTTGGTTTACATTCAGTGAGTTTGAGGAGCCTGTAACACCACGTTCTTGCCGACCTATACATGCCAGAGAACTTACAACGGTGGATTTTTCTTCCAAATTCTATCTGATTCAGAGAAATAGAGGAACCCCCAATTCACTCAATTCTTTTGGCAGGTGAATGCTTTCAGAAGCATGATGCATGAAGATATGATGGTGGGTGCATTTTCACATTCAACAGCAGTGGGAAAACTACGTAAAGACTTGCCAGATGTTCCAGTTGATGCTCGTCTGCCTTTCCCACGTTATTCTTTGGAAGAAGCAGAAGCTGTCTGCTATTACTATCTTAGGTGAGATACATGAAACCATTTCGATGTCTTAAGAGATGATAGTACTCAGCTCTGTAGTCCTCTCTACTTATCAAACCCCCCTTTTTTTAGTTTTGGTTCATCATGGAGTTTATCTACCTGACACGATGTATTAAAGTGAATATTGATTTCATGAATCTGCTATTGTTTCAGGCAAAGACTAGTTCGGCGTGAAGTATTCACAGAAGAAAACTGGAAGAAGATCTACTATTTGGCAAATGGAAATGGAGCTGAGATGCGTTGGTTAGTCCCTTTCATGCGTTGACGTTGGTTAGTCCTCCATTGTTGCGTTGAGAAGCAAACACACAAACAAACAAAAATAGAATGTGATTTTGATTACATTTAATGTCGCCTTTGCTGGTGTTTTAAGTTATCCAATTAGTTTGGGAAAGAAACTCTTTTCAATGACCTTTCTGAATTAAAAGGAAGATTTTTGTTGTTTGCGTTCGTAGTTTTTAGGTTTTGGTTGTCTGTAAAACACTGGTTTTTGAACCTAAATTTCTTTCTAATAAAATCAGTGCCTCTCATTTATTATTGCTCCAATTGACAACAATGTAACCCATCTTAAAGAAACGAAATGATATCATATCATCTCACTAATCTTTTATTTAATGGAAAAAAAAACATTTGGATTGCATATTTATTCTGTTGATTAGAATACAAAAATAGCATATAAGACATGGACAGAAAGGGTTTAAAAAGAACAGCAAAAAGTTTTGTTTTTCACAAAAGGAAAGATTTAGACAACATTGACAAAAATACACAAAGTTCTATTGAAAAAGAATTGACTTGAAGAGCTATACAAACCAAATGGCGAAGAAGAAGAATAAGAAGAAAAAACAATTAGCTCATCTTAAGAAAACGAAACCACACCCTCCACCATCAACATCGCCATCACCATCACCATCACCATCCTAACCGTAATAACTCCGAGAACACAGAAAAAAATTAATGAGAATTAAAAAGAAAGAAAATAACACTACAACCACCAACAAACGAACCCACCAGGAAGATCACATTTTCCAGATTCATGAAAAATATTTAATGAACCTAAACTCGGATGTTGATGATGATGATGATGACTCAAACCGGTATGGCATCAACGTTCGATGAGTCTTCACATCTCAATACGATTCCTTCAAGACTTGTAGGGAATGTACATCTCCTCCATTGCCAACCAGCTGCAAGTGGCTCAGATGAGGGAACTATCATTAACACATTATCGTTTCTCTGCACCACTCCAATCACACTCACTGTGCTTCCTTCTTTTATATACCTGAAATTGATATCCAAGAATCAGGATCCAAGCTTTTACTAGCTGTTATTGAAGTGCTTGTTCAGTACCCTTCTTTGAGCCGCATTATTCGATCATCGCTTGTTAGATTCTTCTTGTTTAACCATCGAACAAAATCGGGAGACACTTGCTCGCTTCCTTGCTTAAAATCGATGACAGCAGAATCATCTACAAGAGGTGTTACCTTTGCACCGCTTCCGGTTTTGACTAAGGCTCTGAGACCAGACTGAAAATCAGAAATGTAGAAGTCCACCACATGTCTCTGCCACATAATAAAACAAGGAAGTGTTCTTTGATGGCGTTGAGGAAGATAATATAACATTACCTTTGTGAAAACGAGATATTGGGGGAACAACTAACCTCTGATGACCGCAGTCCCCACGTGAAGTGACGATGGGAAGAATTGGCTGGTTTTGAACCCCATCCACGATACTCGTAAAGACATGTCGACGTGTACACACATCTGGGAACACTTTGGAAGGATGACTCAAGGGGTACATTACCACAAGTAACCACCTTCAAACAATAAGACAAGAATCAAGGTCATAAACATAGCAAGGCCAAGATTACAAATGCATTCCAATATCTGCTTCTATCCATCTAAATATGCTTTATTCCACTATTATAAACAGCTATAGCCTTCTCTCAATGGCAGCCAAATAATTTATTGTATGATTAGAGACCGAAGTCACATTTCTGGCAAGTAGACAAGCAGCAGCGAATCCTTACCCCAGTGACCTTCACGTACTGACCATTTTTGGCGGTTCTAAGATCAGCATCAGGATAACGAGCAATGAAATCGGTGATACCACGTCTCCCCCAACACATATTCCAAATAAAAAGCGCAGCAACAACTATGAACAAGATGGCGACAACAACGAGGAGAATTGGGTTGTGAACTGCTCCAAGAATGAAGCCTCCGGCAAGGAACCCCATTACGAATATAAGAACAACCAACCACAGCACAGGCTTTGGGAAGCTCTTCAAGCAGGAAAAGTCATCTTCTGGACCAAGGGTAGTTACCGCCTGGTTATGGACAACAGAAGGCATATGTGACTTCATCAAACCAGAAGAATCTAGAGGACCAGAAACCTTCCTGGGTGCCCCAGATGAATTCAGAGGACCTGACGTAATAGGCCCAGAGGTAATGAGACCTGTAGCTGGGAGAATAGGAATAGGTCCGGAATTTTGTCGTGTTCCACCACCAGATTGAGGTCCAGATGATTTCTTCAAAGGCTCTCCATGCTTAGATAAAGGTCCAGAGTTGGTTTTCTTCATTGAAACAGAACCAGCAGAAGCTAAAGAGCCAGACATACGGCCAGTGGCAATAGGAGCACCTGGACCAGATTGAGCAGTTCCTGCAAATGAGCCAGATCTTGAAGGAGCACCAGTTATGGGGCCAGACTTCCTTGACTTAGTCCCATCTGTTGGAATATCAAACATCTTCCCCAATTCTCCTGATCTCTTGATATCGCCACCCGTGTAAGGCATGGCTACTGCGCTCATGGTTGGAGGACGTTCTTTGGGTTGCTCAGGGCGACCAGACACAAATAGCCCATTGCTGAGCTGATGAGATGGGTATCTCGAACCCATTTTGGTTACTTTTTAAAAAGAAAACCCAGAGCAAGTTACTCTGAACACACCACACTATGTTCAAACGTAAGAGTTTCAAATCCTACTGAAACCAAAAAAAAAAAAAACAGAGAGGAAGAAGTAGTGAGCAATGATGACTAAAATGCATAACTGCTTCACATGTATAGAGATAACAAACATTATAAAAATGGAAGAAAAAGTCATCTCGTCAGATTAAAGATTGTGACGGATGAAACAATGGGCAAAATACCACAAATCAGAAATAACAAAAAAGCTTCAAAGACAGACCTATGCCGACAACTAACAAGCTAGCCGCCAGAACTGAGTTTTTATTATTACACAGAAAGCAGAACAGCCATTTGTATCCTTAAATGGACCACTTAAAGTATAGGCTCAGATCTCTAAGTTTCTTCTCTACTAGCGATGATTATTATGAACCACCAGGGATTGTGACTAGTTGCAATCTAATAAACATTTCCTAAAACAAGAGAATCAGCAGAACATTTCCTAAAACATTTTTCTATAATCGAATGCTCAGAATCCAAATTATAGAAAAATTCCAAAAACTACCAAAAAAAAAAAAAGATCGGTGGACTTATCACTTGAAAAATTCAACGCCGTATCCACACACACACCAAACAAAGGAGTTCTTTCAGATTCCGAAACAGTTTCCATTTTCAAGTAAAATTATCCAAAAATCAAATACCGTACAAAAGTGTGAAATCTAGATCGTCATTTCCCAAACAAATCCCCAAAAAATAGCCCTAAACAACTTGAATCAGGTGAAAATGCAAAAAATAGGGATAAACCCCAAAAAATGAAAACATAAAACACCGATCATCACACAAGAAAGAATCGAATCTAGGAAAATGACAAGAAACAGGGAGGTGGTGATGGATTGGTACCTGAGTAAAAAAGAGTGTTATGTAAGTAAGTTTTCCGGAGAAAAATGCAGCTAAAGCTATCAGGAAGATGAAGTAATTGCTATTTATTGTTATGGGAGTGACAGTAGAAGACGAAGCGGAAGCAATACTGGGGAAGCCAAGATCCCATCACCGGTCGGTGGCCTCTCTTCTCCGTCGTGTGGATCTCGATCTCGATCTCTCTCTATTTCTGCCGCAACAACTGATGATGAGTTGTCTCAGTCTCTCTTTCTCTCTCTAAAAGGGCTAAGGTTTTTTTTTTTTTTTTTTTTTTTTTAAATGTCGACCAAACTGATAGGAAGAGAGGAAGAAGAAACACTCTGTACTTCTTTTTTTTTCTTTACAAGAGAAACAAAACAAAAAAATGTAAATTCAAATAATATAATGTAATGTTTTTCTATATGGACATTGCAAAAAACGTATTTTTATCATCATTATAAACATTTAATCATTTGTAATAAGCTTCCTTTCCACCTAACCTTTTTGTTTAAATTAGTTGGTCTTTCTATTTTTAAATCTACAATATTGATATAAGTATATTTTATGATAGCAAGGTATAAAACTATCTAAAAATAACTCATCCATTAATCCATTTTAATTGCTCGTATGAAAATATAATATTTTTAATTGTTCTGTAAATAAACCACAAAAAGTTGGATTATATAAGAAGAACTGTTACATTTACGGCGATTATTTTTCCATAGACATAATTTATAAACACTGTTCGGTAGTGTGTTTATACATTTTGATGGTGATGTGGGCGATTAGATTTGTCAAATGTCATTTTTTTTGCTCCTTGGTTAATTGAAGTCGGCCAAAAATAGAAAATACACCCGCACATATATATTTGGTACACGATAAGATGTTTTCTTTCCTCAAGGCAGAGACGTCGTTTTATTGGTTCGTTTTATTTGGTCGATTGGGTTAAGTTAATCTATTGAATTTGAAAACTTTTCTTTCAAGCAAAGTAAAATTCGTAATTATGATTGGTCACATCGACTGGTTAGTCAATCTATTGCGCCGTTAATCAAGCTCTCGTATGTTTTAATCTGTATCTTAAAACTTAACATCTAAGACTAAGAGCTTAGGTTACATCAACTATATTAATCAGAGAGATATATATATACACAAAAATTTATGATTCATTTTTGAAGAGCATGTGGTTTCATTCATTAGTATGCATTATGCGAAAAACCTCGACGCGCGAAAGACACGTAATAGCTAATAATGTAACTCATTTATAATGATCGAAGCAAGACGAAAACAACATTATATACTACTACTAATAAACTAGATGTTTCTTAAAAATGAAAATAACCAAAAGAACAATTTTGAGTCAGGCGTTAATAATATTAAAACATCTATATCCCAATAATAAACACACAAACGTGGTTACCTGTCTTGATGCTCTTTGGACTGTATAATAAGTTTATTTTAATCAAATCAAACCAAAGGTGTATGTATGGGTCTCGTCAGTTTAACATTTTTTAAATCACAACTTAATACTGTTGTACATATAACAGAAAATAAAAATATCAGTCACTTCTTTGATTTTTCAAAATTTGGGAATTTCATAATTGTTTATCATGATTAGTCACCTAATGCCGTGCCCTTACGTTGGACTACCAAACCAATTAGAGTTTTTTCTTACCGTTTCTTTTGTCGTGACATAATTTCGAAAATGAGAAATCGAAACGGTCGGAGAAGACCCGGTTAGCTCAACTAAAATAAACCGGTCGGTTCAAAAATGAAAAAACGAAATAATCTGAAAGTAGTGAGTGAAACACCACGTGTCTCAGTGTTCCATGGGCCACCTCATTCACCGATTCACGTCGGTAGTTTTGTCGTTGCGTGCTTAACCCGTTGGACGCGTGGGTATGTCCCTACCATGACTTTAAGGCCGACTCGCTTGCCAAACTCAAACCCCCTTTAAAGTTTGAGTTGAATCCTTCAGCTTTCTCTTATTACCGCATTAATTTAAAAACAGAGGAAAACATTTAAAAAATAACATCAAAAGATGGCCGAAATAGTAAAGCATGGGAAAGGTTTTCACCTGATATGCATATTCTCTATCTGCTTCTTCATTCTCTTCGTATTATCAGTAAACGTTTCGGCTGATGTCGGTTCTTCTCATATGAGAGGGGTGCCAAGTGAAGAAGATCAAACGACGACGGTCTGGCTAACTAAGATTAGAAGGACTGGTAAAAATTACTGGGCCAAACTCAGAGAGACTTTGGATCGTGGACAGTCCCACTTCTTTCCTCCCAACACATAGTAAGTATTAGATAGATTACTCTCAAATCTTCGTTTGGTTCGTAGAATCTTTGTGTTTGAACCGTTTCTTGTGTACTATATGTATAGTTTTACAGGAAAGAATGATGCCCCGATGGGAGCCGGTGAAAATATGAAAGAGGCGGCGACGAGGAGCTTTGAGAATAGCAAAGCGACGGTGGAGGAAGCTGCTAGATCAGCAGCGGAAGTTGTGAGTGACTCAGCGGAAGCGGTGAAAGAAAAAGTGAAGAGGAGCTTTTCCGGTGGAGAGACGCCGCACCCGACGGGTTCTGAAGAGCTATAAATTAATACGCTGTCGTGTTTAGGTTACGGGACCCTTTTTAATTATTGGAAATAATCAGTGTGTTTTGTTCTATTGAGTATTAAAAACGACGCAGTTTTGGGGGATGATATATCTCCGATCCACTCCACGTCATATGCTTGTTTCTCTTGTATCGTATGCATAATCACATCACATGGTTTCTCTTGTATACGACGACCAGATCCACATGAACTTATCCTTCTTCTTATTTGTTCACGAGTATAATATTTCAAAGATTCTACATTTTGATGAAAGGGTGAAACAAAACTGGGAATCTAATGAATGTGTTTTTTTTTTTTTTTTTTGCATTGAGGATTCGATAACTCATAATCCATAACTCCTAAAACTATAAGGTTAATTATTATTAACCTGGAAGGATACGTAGGCTAGCTAGTAAATAAAAGAATGGTTTGTCCACAAATGAAAGGGAGGGATTAGTCATTAGTCCCTCTCGTATATGCTATAAAAGTCAATAGTGCTCTTCTACGTAGACCATCGACGCAAAATATCTAATACACACTTTTAACAAAAGAAAATTCCAATACGGTCGAAAAATATCTATTTCTTATCCAAAAAAAATATCTATATACTAATATTTTTTAAAAGGCTGGAAAAAATATAATATACCAATAAGACCAATGATTGTGACTTATGACGGTGATTCAACTAGTCTTCGTTGCTGAAAAATAGATATTTTCCATCACGTTAGAATTTAACTTGTAATAAGAGATTAAAATAGTGATGAAAGACATACATACGCATTTGGTTTTTTACATCTTTCACAGTGTCTTGGTGGTACGGTAACAAAGATAAACACAATTTTAATTTCGGTCCAGATTCATACAAATACGTCCAGATTCATAAGTTTAAACAAATACGTATCTTGTTGATACATCAGTCTATGTAACGCCCCTAGGATTTTAAAAAGTCCTAACCATGGGCGTCCTAGTAAATCCGTGGATCATCCGTAGTACGTAAAAAAAAAAAGACAGCTAATTCAGTTTTAAGTCGGCTGAAAAGTAAAATAAAACAAAGAAAAAATTACGATAAAAAGGGGGGAAAAAACAAAGCTTTGTCTCAATTCTCAAACATTATCCAAAACTTAATTACAGCGTTGAAACTTTGAAACCCCGATCTCGTTCGTCGCTCTTTCCCTCTTCTCTAGATGATGATGATGATGACTCGATCTCTTTCTCTCTCTAAAGGCCGTCTCGCCACCACCGCCGCTGCATCGTCCTCTCTCCTCCCTTCATCATCACACCTCGTCTCTTCCCGATCACAATCCTCCCATCGCCGTGTCGATCTGTACGAAATCGATACCGCTGATCAGGCGTCGCAATCGCCGTCGGATCCTTTGATTCAGAAGCTAGAGGACGCGGTTCACCGGATATTCGTACGCCGATCTGCACCTGATTGGCTCCCTTTTGTTCCCGGTGCTTCGTATTGGGTGCCGCCTTCTGGATCTGGAACCCAGTCTAATGGAATCGCTCAGCTCGTTGTGAAACTCGCGAATCCGTTAACCGATAAAGAATCGTTATCTTCTAATTCTTCTCATGGATGGCCTTCCTCTGATTATTTCCTTAAAGGTTCTTATTTTTGTTACCTACCTATCTGGATTTGTTGATAATCCAATTTTTGTGATTAGGGATTGGAGTTTTTGATATGTTTAAGCTTTTTTAATATATCGTTAGCTAGTTATTATTGGTCGATGTTGTTTGTTACAGGTTCTGATTGGGATGTGATTAACATTTAGAGATTCATTTATTCATTAGGGAGTAGCGAATGTGGTGGATCAGGTTCTTTTTTAATAGATAGAGCTGTGTGTTCTGTGAATCGATTTTGGTGTCGGTCATTTATTAACATTATTGTTTTGTTCCTTTGGGGTGGTTTGATTTAGGTGGTACACCTAAATTGATGGAGAACAAGACCGACAACACAGTTTCAAATGCTGAGTCTCACTCCGAGGACGAGGAAGTGTAAAACAAAACCCCACTTCTCGTTTGGGTGAGTTGATTCAACTAAACTTAAGTTATGATGACCTTGATGGAATTATCAAACCACATTTCTATACCCATGAATCCTTAAAGAGTCCAAAGATTTTTTTTGGGTTTTCAGGATCTGTAGATTTGTCAAGAACAGGAGCCACCGGGACAATGTATTCAGACGTCCAAGAGCAAGTGCAAAGATGCGATATAGAAGAACCATCTTTATCTATCTGATCCCGAAATGTGGAAAAATTGAATAAAGAGTAGTTTGTTGTAGGCTTGTAGCATTTCCTTCTGTTTTAAATGTGTAACCTGTTCCTTATCAACAGTTAGTGTGTGTATATATTTCCGTTTCCTTGCTCTTTCAATTATGAACAAGTTGTTTATGTTAGTCAGAAATGAGGTAATCTAACATAGTACAGTGTCTATACGACGACAAGAAATTGCAAACTCGCCTCTCTTGCGTTTTGTTCTTATGCGTATCCTCTCTGGTTCCTGTGTCTTTCCGGCTAACTTTGGAGTATGTGATCAATCGTTGAGCCATGTATGTGGGGATGGAAACTGTATCAGTAAGCTCAGGCTTAACCTGACGCTTGGCGTTGCTCTTGAATAGATGTTTTGTTCCAACAATATTCGATTGAGCTATTCTATTCAAGCCTTGAAGAGGAAGAAGAATTGGTTAGGAGACGGGTTTGGTAGAGAGCAGAAGCAATGAAGCTTGGTTTTATGATAAATCGTAAACTAGTGCTCACATATTCGATGAAGCCAAAAGGCCAGGGGATAGCATAGATAAAAAGATTTAAAACTAGATATTTCATTTTTGATGATACATTACAGTCTATAAAATGTATAATTACAGCGCCAAGCCAATTGTACATTATACATTGTCCTCCAACTCAACCAACAGAAACAGCTACTAATTCACCGTCGGAATCAGAAACATCCACGTTCTCTGTGAAATCCGATCTCCATTTCTCAAAAACCGATCTAAACTCAGAGAAATCTCTGCGATATCGAGACAATAGACTAAACACTTTAAACTTAGTATTAGGATCCAACTCAACTCCCTCCTCAATGCATTCCCGTAATATCTTTTTCACTTTCTCATTCTCTTTCTCCTTGCACAAACCAGAGATAAGAGTCCTGTAAGTCCGTCGATTCGGAGAAACCCCATCTTCTTTCATCTCATAAAACAAAGACCAAGCTTCATCGATCCTATTCGCACGCACAAGTCCCTTCATAGCTACTGTATACGACACAACATCTACAGGATACTTCTCCAAGATACACCGTTTAAACAAATGAATCGCGGTAGTGTATTCACCAAGCTCTATAAGACTGTCGATTACCGCAGTATGAAAATGAGCATCGAGACATTTGTTCTCCCGGATTATGATCTCATACATCTTAACAGCCTCGCGAGATGCTCCTCCTCGACAAAGCGCAGTAAGATAACCAGTAAATGTATAACAATCCAAAGCAAAGTCTTTGTTAGACATGCTGCGGAGTACTTTCAACGCGTAAAGATTGTGACCAACCTTGCTGAAACAGTTCAAGAGTATGTTTCCAGTTACCAGATCAAAATCTGTTCCTATACCGCTGGCGATCCTAGGAACGAGATCAAACTCCCTAGACAAAGATAGACTAGACAGTATCGAAGCAAAAGTATACTGATCCGCCACAAGTTTCCTTTTTTGCAAACTGGTGAAAACGTTACGAGCTTCTTCGAATCTTCCGAGTCTAGTGAATGTTTGTATCATCATATTGCAAAGAACAATATCTGGAGCTAAACCTTGGGATTGCACAATACTTAGCAAACTAAACGCTTCGTCAACCATTCCAAAATCCATAAACCCTTTGATCAGACTAGTATATGTAACGAGATTGGGAGAGCAACCGATCTGAATCATCTTATTGGACAGATCAACAGCCTTTTGCGGCTCTCCTGATTTAAAACAACCACTAACCAACATGTTCCAGACATGAACAGAAACAGAGATTCCACTACATATCATCAATCCAACCACTTGAAACACTTCAGCGACAGAACCTTTTCTACAGCACAGTCTAATAACCTGGCCAAATCTCTCACCGTTAGGATAAAACCCTTCTCTAATCATCATCTTCAAAACTATCTTAACCATAACTAAATACTCTCTACTGCAAAAATGACACAACGCAATGTCGAAACTAAAGAAATTTCGAAAACGTATCCCTTCGAATATTTCAAGAGCTCCATAAAGAAGATTGAGTTTGAAATGAACATCCATCATCATATTCATGGCACGAGCGTTAGGCACATATCCAAAACCATTCATGCCATTGTAAACCTCGATAGCCTTATCATAGATATGACCACGCCAAAAGATCTCCAACAGTAACAAGAAAACACGAGGCTTAATCTCACAACCAGATAGCTTTAATTCCTCTATGACTCTATCAATGCTATTGTATTGACGAGTTAGTTTCTCAACGACACTAACCATGTGATCAAATGCTCGATCATCGTGGAAGTAGTTGTTCTGCTTCGCGCACCAGAAGAAGTAATTTAAAGTTTTGAGATCGGATGGTGACTCTCGTAAGTAAGAATACACGTTATCGTGTGTGAGTGGTGGCTTCGAAGCAATTCTTGGAGAGTATTCAGTTGGTTTCGTGGTGAATTGATCTTGAATCGATGAGTAACTGAGTGTGTTAAGGATTCTCTTCCTCTGCTTCACCCAATTGCATCTCCATAGCATTTTACCCGTGACTCCAAGGTCCTAACCATGAAACGAATCTTTCTTTCTCGGGAAAGTAAGGGAAACCCAATTGAGATCGAGGACAAAGTTAGCGACTTTGGAAGGTAAAAAACCGCCGGCGAGATTAGTGAAAGGAAGAAACGGGGGAAGGGTTTTGGTTGGGTCTGAAGAAGATTTAGGAGGAAACACTCGAACTTGCGGCGGAGCCAATAGATGACTATACCGGATCCGGTTCGGTTCTTATTGAAATTGGTAGACTCCGGTTTAAGATTTTTCTTACAGCTTGAGAATCTCCTGAACACATCATCAACAACATGATGAATTTATAAAAGTTATAGTATCATTTGCTTAGGACATAGTCATTTAATTTTCAGCAAAACTTTGTTACTTTCTTCCCTTTTAGTTAACATTGATACATTTAAATTAGGAAAAATATTTATTCAATTAGGAAGTGCAAGAATTATTACAACTATCGAAAGCTATGAACATGCGTGGTGGAAAAAAGAACAAAAAATAAGAAGAGAACAAGTTCAGATAGTACATCAGAACTCTGAAGATGCTTCTCGTTCCAAAATATCTCGGTTTCTTCGGTTCAATACAGAGTTTCGATCAGAACTCTGAAAAAGCCTGGAGAGACAGAACAAACATAGTCCTGTTGTAGACAGAAGAATTAACTAACAGAGTCAGAAACAATTATTGCAGATACATTTTATAACCGGAAGTAGTAGAAGAAGAAGAAAAGTATCAAAAATAAATATTGAAAGCATCATTCCTCACTCTCTTAATCCATCTTTATAAATGCTACAACATAGCGTTAAGTTAACATTATGATTAAGATTATGCTTTTACCTGCATAGGCAATGGTAATACCCGATATGATTCGTCCTAGAGCTGCCAAGAAGTAAAGACAGACCACAACCTGAGAGACATACCACAGGCGGAGAAAACAAAAGTTCAGTTTGGAATTCTGCCACTAAGTTTAAAACCAGAGAAATGTATTGCATCGGTGTGGTAATTGGGTAAAATCACAGATGACAGGTTTCTGCGGAATCTTAGTCCATCTTTTAGGCTTTTATAATGTTAAACAAGGAAGAAAAAACAGAAAGCACTTGCCCTAAGAAATAGCCTCTTGTCATGTCCTGTTGCTGCAACCCGCAGAACGGATTCAGCTGCTCCAACAGTATTAGCTACGCGCGCAACAATGTTACATGCTGTGTCCTGTGATATTTGCCACTCTAATGGATCCACAGGTACTCTTCACACAAAACGTATATTTGTTACTTTGTAAAATCATTCTACTTTTGAGAATACAAGAGAGTACTTATAAATGATCAGATCAAGAGGGACGAAATTGATAGAATTATGAGTAAGACACAACAAAAAAAAACCCCAAAGCTCATGGTTATGAATATCAAATGCTAATACATTCACACATAAGCTTGAGCTTCGTACCCTAATTCGTTACATTGAAAGACAAAGCAAATCAAACAAGTGATTATGTGAGATCAAACACAGCAGACGCACACTCAATTTGAATTTGGAACAGATCATACAGCCAAACAAAGAATGTCACAATTTTTTCACCTTTAACCAGAAAATTGGAGAGGTACGATTAATCTCAATACTCGAAACAATACGAATTTGCAGAAAAATCTCAAAAATTAGGGGGGGATCTTACGAGACATTGAGTTGACGGAAAAGAAGGCCGAGGAGGGCGAGGGAAGATAAGAGAACAATGAGAACATCAGAGAGGAGTGAGAGAAGAGTCGCGTTCCGATTAACGCAATGGTAATACACTAGCGTCCCGCTCATCAGCAATCCGATCGCCTTTCCCATTTCTCCCATCTCTTCTCCTCTCGCAAATTTACACCGTTTGCTCCGACATTTTTTTCCTTCAGTTGAACCAAACAGCGAAGAGTTTCGGTTTGGTATTTGGTAGGTTGGTTCTGAAATTGGGGTCGGTTTGGTTTTGAAGAAATTCACCAATTTAGCACTTAATTGCGGTTCAAGTTGGTTTTTAGTTCTTTCCAAATTGTTATTTTAGAATTATTTTGGACTGATATTGGCGGGTTGAGCCAGGCCCGTGCAGTAGTGCAACGCATGGGCGACTCGCGAAAGCCCAGATAGCAAGCTATCATAACGGGCTTTCTCCCTTAAAAAATAGAGTTAATATCGTGTGGACCGATGGCCCACATATCAGATATTAAACTGATAAGAACAGATACTACACTTGATCTTAGCCAAAAGGCCGAGAAAGGTATGAGTTGTAAGTTGGATCAGACGTTTTATTTATACCCCTCGTGTTAGAGCGAGAGTTTCCTCACTCACCGATGTGGGACTTAAAACTAAACTAATGGCGTACGAGAGAGTAGGATGTGGACGCGTGTACAAGATTATTACCCGCCTCTGTAATCAAACTTCTACAAACTCTTCTTGTCATTCCTTCGTTTATCAAATGTACTGTTGATTTCAGGTTCTCTTGTTGTTGCCGACGGTATGGCCAATGGCTGGTACGGCTATGTATGAGTTAGTGCTTAGTACTTAGTAAAATAACTTAATTGGTGAAATTATTAGGCTGGAAGGCCACGATCCAAGGTTTGCTCTCATCTGCTTATTTTGGTATAACTTGTTTAAAGTCAATCATCTCATTTTGATACATTTCAGATGGTTGTCTGTTAGGCATAGGATCTCTGGACTTGCATCTTGGTATTTTTCTTAGAACACACAAGGTTTTGTGGTCTTTATTTTGTCTTTGAGATGGTTCAATTGCAGCTAATTTGTATTTCTGCTTGAGTTTACAGCTACTATCAGTAGAGCTTGGACCAGGAATATTGGGAAATATCTTTTATGGAAGTTGGCTTCAGTTGGAAACTTAAAAAATTTAGATTGGAAATAACATTATCAGTTAAGAGATTCGAGCTTCTCACTGTTGCTGGATATCAATCTGGTAACTTTTACAAAGGCCTTTGAACTTGAAGACTATTGCAAAACCATATGGTCATGTATACATCTCTGGCGGGTTCGTCTGTTCCAGCTCTTGACAAAGAGTGTCCTTCTGAGTTCCAGCCAAATAAATTTGGTATTGTGTTTTGCCGCACAACGTTACTTTGTTGAGGTCTTCCTTCACTTCCTTCACTTGGATGCTAAACTTGAGTCCATTAATCCAGGTTTTGAGCCAAAAAGAAAAATTATGTGGCTCTTGTGTAGATTCTGTAATATATTGGTCACTCTTTCTCTCTTCATGATTTCATTTGTTTGTTGGTACAGACGAAATGAATGTAGGATTTTGTACTCAAACTCAATACGAAGAAATTTTGCAAGAAAATGTGTTCTTTTGGCATTAGAGAGTAGAGAGGTGGGTGGGGATTACATAATTGAAATGTTGTAGGAATAAACATAACAGACAACCAACATTAGTTTGTTTTAACGATGCCAAATTGAGAAGCAGAGTAAAAACAAAGCCAAGGAAAATCTTATATTAACCAGGTCCGACTTTGGGGATATCGTAGTGCTCACTCATGTTAGCAAGATACTGATTGAAATCCTCAATCCTGTTACGGTGAGACTTGTTGGCTTCCTTAGCTAGCTTCTGCACATCCAATCTCTGTTTCTGCTCTATGTACCTTCTTTCTGCAGGGGTTAAGAGTTCATCATCATCGTGCTGCAAGTTCACATCCTCCCTCTCAATCCTGCCCGCTTCTTCACCTTCTTCTTCTCCTTCGATCAATTTGCCAAGTGCTTCTGTGCTTTCTCCTAATAGCCAAACAACAACATATCAATTTTCCATAGTCCATGAATGTTAAGGAACAGTAAAAAATCATGTTATGAGAAGAAAGTGGTCGTGTCTTACCTTCTACGAGATCATCATGTTCAGTAATTTTAAGAGCTTGTTCTTCCTGTTTCTTAAGTTTCTTCTTCTTCTTCTTTACTCCACCTGCTTTCACATCCAAAGCCTTCCCTTTTAGCTTCAGCTTCCCACCAATAACATTGTCGTATGCTGACATCTCTTGACTGCTAGTAACAACACAAAACACAAATTTAGATTTACATATTGGAAGCCAAGAATGAGACTTGAAGCTTTTGATTTCATAGATGAGGTTCGTTAACAAACAAAAAAGACTTTGTAGCACATTGTACAGTAAGATCACAAATACCACAAAAACATAAATTTAAAGTTTTACAAATTGGAAGCCAAGAATGAAATTTCAAGTCTGAAAGATTGAGAATTGGTGACTTCTCAAGACATTTTATAAGCAAATTCCACCTACTCCAACTAGCAAACGGAGAGCTCAATTCATCCCTAACCTTTTTTTTTTTTATCGCCATGAATCACTCAGAGATCCTAGACCTAGGCCTTAAACAAGACTAAACCTTATCAATTAAACAATTAAAGAGCCATTACATGGCACAGATGATTAGCAAAGGAGCCATAGTAGATCCATATTAGTGTATATACCCCAAAAGTACAAAAATCAACAGAGAATAAAT
Organism: Camelina sativa; assembly: GCF_000633955.1. NCBI lineage: Eukaryota > Viridiplantae > Streptophyta > Magnoliopsida > Brassicales > Brassicaceae > Camelina > Camelina sativa. Next base: position 7,732,453 of record NC_025701.1, on the reverse strand, counting down.
AACACCGAAGCATACTCTACAAGGTTTCCATATAGATAACAATAACAGAATAATAATCGAAGCAAAAACATGAATTGAGTTAAAACTGAAAACCCTAACCCAATCAATTACCTGAAATCGAAAGAAGATGTTGCAGAACGCGAGAGAGAGAGAGAGAGAGAGAGAGACAGACAGAGAAGAGCGAGGTTTTTTATAAAACAAAAAGGAATTATTCTTATTTTTAAAAATTTGAGGTTCAATTAATATAAAGCCCAATAGGCCCAGTTTATTTATTTCCCACGTTCGAGAAAACGAGGTCGTGTCATTGTTTGTTTGTTTGTTTTTTTTTTTTTTTTTTTTTTTTTTTTTTGCATTAAGTTATCTTTCTCNACTACGCTCGCTTTTTTTCTCCCACTAAAGGCAACAAACAGTAAGGGCTTTCAAAATTGGTTCTCCTCCTCTTTGAAATCAAAATAGTATTTGCCCGACGAGAACCAAGAAATTCGCATTAAGGGATTTCAATTTGGTTCCTCTCTCTGTAACATCAAAAACCCTAATTCCAGTCGCCGGAACTTTTGACTACGGCCCTGTTCGATTGTTTTTTTCTTTTTCTTCCGCCGTTGTTTTAAATTGAAAGCTTAAAAAAATGTCGAGTAAACTCTCAAGTGGAGAGCTCTTGAGCCGGTGGAGGAGAATCGAGGAAGACGAAGAGGAGAATAACGATTCTGATCCCTCTGCAGTACGACGTCTTAACCAGCGCAAAGAACAATGGTTTTTTTTTGCTATATCTCTCTCTCGTTTGCTCTGATAGTTCATTGTTAAAAATCTAATTGAAATCCGAAACTTAGACAAAATTCAGCTATTGCATTGCTCTGATTTCAGTTCTATCGTTTAGGTTTACAGATGCATTCACTTTATTGATATCATTGCCCAAGGATACTCATATTTGGTGTGGGCATGGGGATGTAATGGGACCTCTTATAGAGACATTCTACAATTACTTCAAAGATGATAGAGTTGATTCACCTCTCAAGGTCTTGTGGAAAAGAATATCTGAAGAAATGCGGCTTTGTGCTCAGTGCATTTGTCAGCACCATCAGACTCAAGAGATGTATGAAAAAGAGTACGAGTGTTCTTCTGTTGGTCCACTGCTTGTTGTGTTGCGGAAACTTGATGAGGAAAGGGTGACTAGGCACTTGCAAGAGATTAACTCGAAAATTGATAAAGGAACATATGATCCTGATCATCATCATGCACAAGTTGTTAGCGTTATGTACGAGGTACTGTGTGTATATATGTGCTCTGAGATTTTTTTTTTTGCAATAGTTTGGTTTTTTCTTTCTCTTTATAGTTACTGGGTTGTTATTTTCATTGATGAATCATTTGCGCTCTGAATCCTCATGTCACATCATTTCTTTGCATCCTGAAACTGGCATCTTGTAAACTTGTGAGCCTTGTTTTTGGTGTCAGGTTTTGATGTTTCCGTTCTTCTTTGATGATATGTCCTTATGCGCTGAGTTTGAGAAATTTATTGAGTCAATCGTCAACATTCACGAGCTTGCATTTGCTGAGAATCAAGAATTTCCGGTATGTTAATATCCTCACGAGAGCTTCTCGTGTTTCCTATTAAACAGTTTATATGAATTGGTGTTTTCTCATATTTCATCCTTTTTAGGGTGTGTATGCACTCCTTTTTCTCAATAGAAGGGTGCGTATAATTGGTTATCGCTTGGCAAGGGCCATGGGAAAGTTGAGGTATGTTCTCAGGACTGTCTTTAGTGCTTGTGAAATTTTGATAGCTATCATGTATGTGATATTACCTGCTATCATGACAGGTCAGCAACCCAGTTGGAGCGCCTCCAGCCATTGCTCAAGAAATTCATTGGAGTTCTGGAGATGGAGGGACTGCCTTCTGCGTCTCAGGAGCCAAGAACGAGGATTTATCTAGATCGCTCATCCATATGGCTTGGGATGACATCATTGTAAGAGTTAGTGACTAATTCTCCCCTTATAGTTTTATTTCTCGTTTACTGTTTTAGATATTATTCTTGATTTGTTGATTCCTGAATTTTTCCTGCTTCTTAAAGGCTTGAGTTCTTAGAAGGCCCTGCTTTTGAAGAGGGGATATTAGAGCCTTATCCCATTTTTGTCGATACAGTGTTGAATCATATAAGCGGTGATTCGCCTGAATTTTCGCTGGCTGTTAATTGCCTAAAAGAGCTATTTAAGACACTTGGTACGGTAACTATTGTTTTTTTGTAAAGTAGCCAGTATATCTTGAAGCTCTATATTATGTTATTGACACATTCGCATATGATGAAAGGTTGTAAGCTCTGGCTTAGGTCTACCTTATCCCCAAGTGTGATGCGTAACACATTGTTGGGTCAGTGTTTCCATACAAAAGCTGAGAAGATCCATAAAGCCATTTTTGATCTTTTCCAGCCTCTATTACAGGCAAGCCTGCATTAGTTTCTCTTACATATATAATTCTCTAATGAGATTGACATGATCTCATATTGCTAACCTTGCCATAATTTGCATATCTTGTTTGTCCAGTCCCTTGAAGCGTTGCGTGATGGTGAGCATGAAAAGCAACGTAGACACTTTCTCTACTTTCTCCTTCATCAGGTCCCAGTTAGCAGTAACTTCAGCCTTTTAGCAAGAAGAATTGGCCACAAGGTAGTTCTAGTTCTTTCTCACTAACACACATCTGTGGCAATTTTTATCTTGGAATGAAGCTCCATTAAATTCTTCTCTTTACCGAACTTCTGAAATTTATCTTCAGATTGCTCTTCTTATTGTACTCAGAGGTTACAAGATGAACCCACCTTGCCCTCCCTTTGAGTGTGCACACATGTGGTTAGTATAACTGGACCTATCATTTGTTTTGCAGTTGTTTGTTGTGT
>NC_025701.1:7724217-7729215 GCF_000633955.1 Camelina sativa | reverse complement strand
ATATATATATATATATATATATATATATTTATAGTTGTGATCGTTTCTTTCTCCTGGTAACTTGCATGTTAGCTATAGCCTATAGCTATATATGCATGCCAACTATATTGACAGTCCTATGTGGAAGTTCACTGAGATCTATTTGCAGCATGCCAAGATAGATATTTGTCATGTTTTGAATGCTGTGTTCGGTGTATTGTCCCGATCGTTTTGTATGGTTTGGAAATGTTTTTTTGTATGTTAGATAAAACACTAAGTTTTCACATAGACAATTCATGGAAGTCAACTGATTTGACAGGGGCCCATCTCTTGTGTCGTCGTATAAAGATTCTTCACTTCATATTTCATTGCGGCAACCTGCTATTGATCTTGTCCAAGCTATCTTGGTATCTGATGCAACAGCCTTACTAGCTGCACTGCTACGTAATAATACTGGTAAATATATGGGCGATGAGTTGCAATATGACGACGATGACAGTAATCTCCCATTTTCCCATACTGCTGAAGATGTAAGTGATCGTCCCTGGAGTGACTTTACCCAGCAGAGCAAAATTACCCTTGGGGAATGCAAAGAGTGGATGTGCATCCCGATGCTGTGGATTTCTACTCTTACAAATACAAATCTTCTAAACCTTCCAGTATCGCTATCCCAAGCAGTATTTTGGTCTCGATCACGTTTTTGTTTGGTGGAATCTGATAAGAATGATGAAATGACACTTGATATAGAAACTTGGCTTTCATCTTCTGCTGTTGAAATCAAAGGCACGCTTGGGTGGAAGGTAGCAACAGGATCTGATGACGGGGGCCCAGGAAAGGAGTCCAAAAACTCTGTGACAGTATCAAAGATGTGTCTTACTTTGACACGAACATTGAAGAGGTATTTTTGCATTTCACTATTGTGGTAAGAACTCTACTAATCTTTCTATTACGCTTTGTAATACTGATTTTTTGGATTTTGAATATGTAGATTGACCACTTGTTATCTGGTCCAAATGGGTGAAGAATGTCGAAAACAGTGGACCTGGGTACCAGGGATGGCCGAAACCTTCATCCTTTCTCTTTCAGACCCAGATGATGTACGTAACGACCTGTAATGATTGCTGGGTTCCATTATAAAAGATAATTACTTGATATTTATTACTCTCTGTTTTGGTTCTTTTATCTTTAAACTTGAACATTATTGCTAGTTTGTTTTTGTTAACAGAATGTAAGGCAATTTGGAAAGTCTATGCTGGAACACGTTTCAAATACCAGAGGTCTGTCTTGTGGGCTGAAGTTTCTCTGCTCTCAAAGTTCACACCTCCTATTCGTTTCTTTCGGAGTTAGACATGTCTTACAGCAGGTAGGCGGCAACTAATTTTCTTTCAACATATAGGAGGATATGCATACAATGAGTCCTTAACTATCCATTTTGAAGTTTGTCTCTCGGAATGCAAGTACAGTAGTAAACTGCATCCTTTTGCTCTGTACGTATTGTTGTTCTTATTGCTAGTCTTTGTTAAGGCTACAAATCGTCCACCCTTTTCCACTTTAGAAACTGAAAGTCTAGGCTGAGCATCTCACATTCTATTTGTGATGTTCAGTTTTTTTTTTTGATGTTTTAAGATGAGTGTCTAGGGAGATTAATTTCTTACTGCAACCGTTCTTGTATTGCTTATATCTGTTTTTTATTTCCTGATTTGTGCAGGTCCATTTGAGCTCCGTTCTACAAAGCTTTCAGATCCTGCACCATTTTTTCTTTTTATTGTTTAAGTTGCTGAAGGAAGAGGAGGTGGCCATAACTGAGGGAGTGAAGAGTTCGGCAGGGGGATTTTTGAGGCAACCGAACTTTAATGCTTTGCCCGTGAGTGAGGGCAGAAATTCCTCGAGTGCTACGCCGGAATTGCTGAAGTTTCATTACTTGCTGGCAGAAGTTGCATGGGGCGTGATAAGGAAGTGCCTAGTTGAGGGAAAGGCTTTTATCCATCAAAGTCTTTGCCAGGTATTATTAGAAAGTTCTCATGGTGAACCTTGGTTATACTTCTATAGCTTGCTCTTTATTCTACTGTACTCTTCAAATCTCATCTTTGAGCTGTATGTGCTTCATATGGATCGTGTCTACTTTTTTTTGCTAAGGTTCTTTTTTATAATTTGGCAGATGACATGTGTGCGTTTGCTTGAGATTCTTCCTGTTGTTCTGGGAAAACTTAGAGTAAGCGGTGAAGACTCCTGTGATACTAGAGGAAGTTTGAAAGATGCATCTGATCTTAAATGGCTTCCTGATCTCATTGATTGGGGAAGGTCACAACTTAAGGTTGTTGTTGCGTATTGGAAACGAGCATTAGTGGCTCTGCTAGACATCTTACAAGGTTCAAACAGTGACGCTTGTTCCTCGGCTGTCCAAGCTATCAGAAATGTTCTACTCTCTGGTAAGTGGTTTCCTGCTTGTCGATAGTATATAACTGCCATTATAAAACTTGTTTTTCTTCCCCCTGTGATACAGTTCTTTAATGCTGTGTCTTTTCTTAATTCAGATGATGTTGACATCGACCAATTAGCAGAACAAATCTCACGCCTGGTTCCCAAGGCAAATGAGTACCAGATTCTCAAACCTGTTGATGTTGTTGGCAAAGTACTAGATAATATGATGGATCTAACAGTGGATGGGGCAGAAAAGGAATCATTGAAAGAGTTGCCTAGTCTGCAAAAGTCCCATCTACCTGAAATCAATAAAGCTCCTCCACCTATCAAAAGTATCTCACAGGTCTCTTCCAAGAGTACTTCTAGTATGGATGCTTCAAAGCTTTCAGCGTCAGTTCTCTCAGAGAGAGATGTCATAGTTAGCTCAGGTAATATTGTTAAGGATCTTCCCCCGACAAACGCTGAACCAAGCAAGGCTGCTAGTATGAGTAGGGAAGCGGAAAAAAGACAGAATATGGAAGATCCTGTTTCAGTTGGAAACAGACACAACTTAAAGAAGGCTACTGATGAATTCGTCCCTCGTGGAACTTCAAAAGAGGCTCAGAAATCTGTGACTTCTTCCAAAGCAAAAGGCATGGATTTGAGAAAGGTAGTGAACGAGACGGAGGCTGATCCACTGGACTTGGCTCTTAAACCTCGGAAAGTGCAGCCATTACCCCTGGCAAAACCAGGGCCCATTGTTCCCAAAAGACAAGTCATTCAACTTTGTGCACCTGTCAATAAGACATCCGATCGTTGGCAGAGGCAAGAAGCCGGATTCAAACGTTTCAGACCACCAAGGCTTGAAGATTGGTTTAGAAAGATATTGCAAATGGACTACTATGCGATAGTGGGATTGGCATCAACAAAGAAAGATGAGAATCAGAATGTTGGAAAGTTTAGGGAAGTTCCTGTACGCTTTGGTTCACCTGAGCAATATATTCAGATTTTTCAACCCTTGGTTCTGGAGGAGTTTAAAGCACAGTTGCAAAGTTGCTTCCAGGAGATATCGTCACTGGAGGAGATATATTATGGTGTTTTGTCAGTTTTATCGATTGAAAGGGTTGACGATTTTCACTTTGTTCGTTTTATGCAAGACGAAAATGATGCTACCAACTCGAAAAGTTTCTCTGAGAATGACTTAATTTTGTTTACAAAAGAGCATCCAGAAAACAGTAATGTTGGTGTTAATATGATGGGAAAGGTATGTGGTAGTTTGTTTTACTTGCATGCGCTTGATAAAGTAGAATCAGGAATGTATATGCTTGAAAACCATAAGAATACTATAGTTAGTTGACCTGATATATTCATGGTGCTGGTTTGGAGCTTCAGTGGAATTTGATTTACAAATTTTAAGATAAGATAAAGGGTTATTCCTGATGTTCTAATACTCTACATAGTTGTTGGATTTATACTTTGAAAGATCAGGATATATATTACTTACCTTGCTGTTTCTTAGGTGGAAGGAAGGGAATGGGATGACAAAAAACGGTCCAGCATTTTGAATGTACGCTTGTATCTTCAGAATGCGTCTTCACGTCTGAATCTAGCTAGAAGGAATCTCTTGGAACGTAGCCAGTGGCATGCAAGTCGCATTCTCAACATTACATCCCAAGTTCGCGAATTTCAAGCTCTGTCATCCATAAAGGATATACCTGTACTTCCTCTGATCTTAAGTCCTATGAGTGATGCTAATTATGATTCCGAAGTTAAAAGATCAGATCTGCGTTCACTACCACATTCTCTACAGCAAATACTTAAATCATCTTTCAATGAGAGTCAACTTCAGGCTATTAGTGTTGCTATTGGCTCATCCAATTTGATGAAAGCTTTTGACATTTCACTTATTCAGGGTCCTCCAGGTTAGTAATTTTATTTCTGTCAATAAAGCTGATAATATCTATAAGATGCTCCGGGAGAAAGATTAGCATTTTGCACTAATTGATGTTGATGTTGGACTTTAATTGTTAAGAAATTTGTTTGCTCTGTAGGGACTGGCAAAACTCGCACTATTGTTGCCATTATAAGTGGCTTGCTTGCATCCGTTTCACATAAAGCAAGTGGTAGGGGAAATTCTGAACAAGATCATAGTTCTTCAACTTCTAGGCAGAGAATGAATCCGAATGTCGCTATTGCAAGGGCATGGCAAGATGCAGCTATGGCTAAACAGCTTAATGATGACGGGGAAACAAATAAAAAGATAGCAGAAAAGATTGGTAGAGGAAGGGTGCTGATCTGTGCTCAGTCAAATGCTGCAGTTGATGAATTAGTTTCAAGAATATCCAGTCTAGGCATATATGGCGGGGATGGGAAGATGTTCAAACCTTATCTTGTAAGGGTTGGAAATGCAAAAACTGTTCATCCAAATTCATTGCCCTTCTTTCTTGATACCCTTGTTGATCAGCGTTTGGGAGAAGAGAGAATGCGGATAAACGAATCTAAGAGTAATAAGGGTGCAGATTCTTCTGCAATACTGCGCTCTAGTCTAGAAAAGATTGTCGATCAGATCACGCATTTTGAAGCTAAGCGTGCAAACATAAATCAAGAAAGTTTAGACGC
>NC_025701.1:7642427-7723862 GCF_000633955.1 Camelina sativa | reverse complement strand
ACTAATTGATGTTGATGTTGGACTTTAATTGTTAAGAAATTTGTTTGCTCTGTAGGGACTGGCAAAACTCGCACTATTGTTGCCATTATAAGTGGCTTGCTTGCATCCGTTTCACATAAAGCAAGTGGTAGGGGAAATTCTGAACAAGATCATAGTTCTTCAACTTCTAGGCAGAGAATGAATCCGAATGTCGCTATTGCAAGGGCATGGCAAGATGCAGCTATGGCTAAACAGCTTAATGATGACGGGGAAACAAAAAAAAAGATAGCAGAAAAGATTGGTAGAGGAAGGGTGCTGATCTGTGCTCAGTCAAATGCTGCAGTTGATGAATTAGTTTCAAGAATATCCAGTCTAGGTATATATGGCGGGGATGGGAAGATGTTCAAACCTTATCTTGTAAGGGTTGGAAATGCAAAAACTGTTCATCCAAATTCATTGCCCTTCTTTCTTGATACCCTTGTTGATCAGCGTTTGGGAGAAGAGAGAATGCGGATAAACGAATCTAAGAGTAATAAGGGTGCAGATTCTTCTGCAATACTGCGCTCTAGTCTAGAAAAGATTGTCGATCAGATCACGCATTTTGAAGCTAAGCGTGCAAACATAAATCAAGAAAGTTTAGACGCCAAAGATAAGCCGGAGAATGAACACCTCAACAAAGATGATGATGGGAAGCCAATGTCCGATGCGGAGCTAGGAATAAGATTGCGGAGGTTATATGAGCAAAAGAGAAAGATTTACAAAGATCTAAGTGCTGTTCAGGCTCAAGAGAGAAAAGCTAACAATGAATTAAGAGCATTGAAACATAAGTTGCGGAAGTCCATTCTTAAGGAAGCCCAAATAGTCGTTACAACTTTAAGTGGTTGTGGAGGAGACTTGTACAATGTGTGTGCTGAATCTTTATCAGCCCATAAATTCGGTAGTCCATCTGAAGATAATTTATTTGATGCGGTAGTGATTGACGAAGCAGCTCAGGTAAACATTCGACATGCTTGATTGTTTGGCATAAGGTGTTCTCGACACAGTTCTCACTTCTTGGATTTTGTGGCTTTTACAGGCTTTGGAGCCCGCTACTTTGATTCCTCTACAGTTGTTGAAGTCAAGAGGAACGAAATGTATAATGGTGAGTATTGTTCACTTGCGTTACAAAAGTTTCTATTATATCTGCAGTTGTATCTAAATAACCTTGTCTCTGATTTACAGGTTGGAGACCCAAAGCAGCTTCCAGCAACCGTTCTCTCTAACGTTGCAAGTAAATTTATGTATGAATGCAGCATGTTTGAACGTCTTCAAAGGGCTGGGTATCCTATCCTTATGCTTACTCAACAGGTTCGCTGATTAATTGAGTTTTTTGGCCTTCTTTTAATTTGGAAGTTTTTAATTATCTTTGTTGTGTCAGCAAAATGTTTGAAAGTTTGTTTGAAATTAGAAAACTATGTCGGTGTCGGGAAGTTGAGCTAATAATACTTTCTCTCCTAACAGTATAGGATGCATCCAGACATTTGTAGATTCCCGTCCATGCACTTCTACGATGGCAAGTTACTAAACGGCGTCGACATGTCAAACAAGTCAGCCCCGTTTCACGGAACTCGTCATCTTGGACCATACGTTTTCTATGATATTGTTGATGGCCAAGAGCATCGAAGTGGAGATTCTAGCTCCGTTTGCAATGAACAAGAAGCTGAAGCTGCTGTTCAGCTACTTAGATTTTTCAAGAAGAGGTCATTATTCATCTTAAGCTATCTATTCACATATGTTTAAGAAAGTTCAATGATATATCATTTTACTCACTGGCTAGCTTATTACTTACAGATACCCCTCTGAATTTGTGGCTGGAAGGATTGGCATTATAACTCCTTACAAACGTCAGCTTGCCTTTTTGCGTTCGCGTTTCACTGGTGCATTTGGGGCTCAAGTAACAGCAGATATGGAACTGAATACTGTGGATGGTTTTCAAGGCAGAGAAGTTGACATATTAGTGTTATCCACTGTAAGAGCTACACATTCTGCTCCTGAAGGGATCAATCAGAGTCGAATTGGTTTTGTTTCAGATGTTAGACGCATGAATGTTGCCCTCACTAGAGCGAAACTCTCCCTTTGGGTTTTGGGTAACACACGAACCTTGCAAAGAGACCGTAACTGGGCTGCTCTTGTGGAAGATGCAAAAGAAAGAGGTGTCATCATACCAGTTAAGCGACCGTACAACTCCATGTTTGGCGAAAAAGTGATGGATCAAAACCATTCTGAGAATGTTCCAAAGAAATTTCCTAACCCTGAGAAGCAGCATTCACGTCGTAAGGAACAGAAAGCAGGGACATTTGATGATAGAAAAAAGAGGAAATCTGATGAAGAAGTTGTGCCTCTCTCATCAAAAGGATCAGAGAGCAAGCACAGCAAAGGAAAAGCCAAAGAAGAAGCTTCTTCTAAAAGGGGAAAACAAGTAGCAAACAGTGAGAAAGTAACATCCGAAGAGACTCTGAGAGGGAGCCATGAAAAGAAAGAAAAAATGAAAGGTAGGGAAAAAAGCAGTAATCCAGAGAATACAGATGCAACTAGTTCGAAGAAAGAAAATTCAAATGAGTGGAAGAAATCCAAGAAGGCTTCATCAAAGCTTGACGGTAGCAAGATGGGAAATCCGACAGATGAAGTTGGACAGAAAGATAGACAGATAAACAAAGGCAATGCTTCAAATCAAGGAGGTGTTGAAGATATGATATCCAAACGAAAGCAACAGCGTGAAGCTGTTGCTGCCATTCTAAATTCGTCTCTGATTCCTTCACATAAGCCCAAACCTGCAAAGCGACCATTGTCTCCAGGTTCAACCGCTGGCAGTCATACAAGACCGCCTAAGGCTATCAAAGGTAAGATTTCATCAACATATCCAACGTCTCTATGTTTCGCCTCAGAAGCTGATGTGCAATAGACCTAATGCTGAATTTCACTTCATGCTTCTTATTTGCAGAGTCTAGCAAGAACAACAGTAAACAAAGATAACATAGAAACTGATGTAACAAAGTTTATTTCCCACAATCGTGCCTGTTGCTGAATTCCGGTTACATTGGTAAGTTTTATACATTCCTCTGGTATCATCATAGGTTCTCTCTGAAACTAGCAGTGAGAGAAAATTTTGGCTAACCTGTAGTGTTTGCAACTCCAGTCACAAAATTTTGTCTGTGAAGTTGCCTGCTAAGAATTTTTTTTCTCTTTTGCTATGTACATTATTTTTCAAAACATGCCTCGTATCAATTTTACATTTGGTTTTCTTTGTTTTGAAGCAAAATTAATTAGGATAATTTTGTAATCAGAGTAGTTGTTCCAGCAAATTCAAAAATTCGAAGTCGCTGATACTCAGTTTCGCTACTACAACAACACCGTAAGAACAAAGAAAAAAAAAAAAAAAACAAGAAACCAAAATCATTGGAGAAGATGAATCCCTTTCTAACATTTCAAGGGGCAGATGAAGAAGGATCAGTCCCGCTCTTAACGGCGGACCAAATTTGGGCAATGCCTCTGGTGACGTGAGGCCAGACGGAGTTAACTCCGTTAAGTGCAGCACCAGAAGCTAAACCCAGCACAAAAGTCTCAACGTACCCAGGTTTGGTCTCCAGCTTAGCGTCGACGACTGCGAGCCTTCCGTTAATGGCGTCGATTTTTCTGGCGTCGGTTACAAGCTTATCCTTGCTGGATTGGTTTCTGGAAGACGAAACGACCCGGACGAGCGCGTTTTGAAGGTCTTCAATGACCTTAATCGAAGCTTCGGCAGGTTCAAGGCCTCGTTTCTGGTAGTGAGAGATTAGTTCCGTCGGAGTTGGGAATTTCTTCGATTTCTGCTTTTGTTCTGCTGTAGCTTCCTCCGCCGCGTTCGGTGTCGCCGGTTGCTTCATCTTCTTCTCCGGGGAAACAAATTCAGAAAAGATTTCTCTTATCTCGAGTGTAGCAGCTACGTAAAAATCAACTCTGGGTAATAATGGGATTCATTCGTGGACCGTATGTTGGGCTTTTGGCCCACGAATATTGTGAAGATAATTAAGGGTATGATTTCTTAATAGATATGATTACCTAACAATTAAGGGTATGATTGTCTAATGTGGTTATTGCCCATAGTTTACGCCAGGCGAATTTTCTGATAACGTGTCAACGAATCATAAAGATCAGTTTTTGCAATTTTGAGCTCTCACTCAAGTTTATAACGTTTTGAGGGAGATTATTATATTAACCATACTGTAGAAATTAATTAAAGAAATTATTATATTAACGTTTTGGATTTTACGGTGACACAGAGAGAGAGAGAGTGGAGAACGCTTCTTCGGCTTACGAGCCTACGACAAGCTTTTCTTAAAATGGCGGTTTTCTTCTGATCACTCTCCGGAGCCGTAATTTTTTTCTCTCTCTCTCTCTCTCTCGCTACTGTTTCTCCGATTTAGGTTTTTTCTTCTTACTCACATTTCGGGGGAAGAAAATTGTTGGTATCTGTTCTTATAATTGCCTACAATTTCGCTAATTCTCTGTCGTTTCTTAACGTATTCCGTTTTCGTTTAGATCATGCAAGTGACATTTTAGATCTGATTTGGTTTACCGATGAATTAATTATTAGTGTAAGTTCCTATAAGTGTAGCTGAAGCTTCTTTGTGTTTTTATTATTATTTAGAAACTGAGGACTTAGTCAAGCATGTCCTCGCGTCTCATTCGCTGTTTTGTTTATTTCGTTATCCCAGAGGTTCCTGCATCCTGATCATTGAGGTTTTGACTGAAGGGACATTGAAATTTTGATTGGGTGAACGATAAGTGTAGTTGAAGCTTACCGTATAATTTTAATGGGAGCAGTTTTGCATGTATGTATGTTAATTACAATGTGCATTCGATTGCCGATTAATAAATACTAAAAAGAGAGATTTTCCCGGGGCTTAATTCTTGTAACCTTTTGTTTCAGGAACCCTTCTTATGCTGAAAAATATATATGGGAAGCCAATTCCGAGTGTTTGAAGAACCTGTCGGGTCAATATATAGTCAGACATAGTGTTAGTGGGTTCTCTTGTTATGCAGCTTTGCTAAAATCTTTGGAGGGTAGTTTGTAGCCTAGCAAGATTCAGCGTCCAAGTTCTGGGGCCGAGCTGCCCCGTAGCACTGACTTTACACCTCTTCCCATTAGTCGGAGGGCAAATTCATTACAAAACATGATGATGGATGAAGATGTTGAGCAAGCCAGTCTTATGTCTTACACTGACAAGCCAAGGACGTTTCCAGACATGCGTAGTAAAACCTACAGTCCATTGGTTAGTATTTAAAACCCTTCTCTCTCGAGCATGTCTTTCGTATGCATCAAAACACCATCATTTGTATTAAAACATGTGTTAGTCTTAATCCCTTGAGAATATTATTTTCCTTTTTGTAAAATAAATGAGTTGTTTTCTGCAGATAATCCGGCTTCTGAGAAATTTAAATGTTCGTGCCCTTTCTGTACTTCTGCTTTTGAGTTTTGGAGGGATATTTTACATGGGAGCACGCACTTCTCCCATCATTGTGTTCGTCTTTGTAGTATGCATCATCAGCTTCATGTTGTCAGTTTATCTGACCAAGTGGGTATTAGCAAAAGATGAAGGACCTCCAGAGATGGTTCAGGTAACTTCACACAAAGTTTAGGTTGTTTATTTGTGGTTTTGAATCTGTTTCTTCTTTTCACTCAGTTGCATTTTTAGTTTATGAGCTTATTCTGTTCCGTCTAGATATCAGATGCTATACGTGATGGAGCTGAAGGATTTTTCAGAACGCAGTATGGTACTATATCAAAGATGGCGTTCTTGCTAGCTTTCGTCATTCTTTGCATATACTTGTTCCGTAACTTAACCCCCCAGCAAGAGGCTTCTGGTCTAGGAAGGTGATGATGCACAATTTTGTTCACAATCATTTGTTTTATCTTTTGTGCTTTGTTATAAATAATACTTAATTGTATAATTTTTTTGCTTCAGGACAATGTCTGCATATATTACTGTTGCTGCATTTCTTTTGGGGGCGTTATGTTCAGGTATTGCTGGTTATGTTGGAATGTGGGTGTCAGTTCGTGCTAATGTGCGGGTCTCCAGTGCTGCTAGACGATCCGCAAGGGAAGCATTGCAGGTTTGCTTAGTTTAGGATTTAATAGGACATCCTATACACATGGCCAAATATTAAGTGATAAATTTTAATTCAGATAGCTGTTCGTGCTGGTGGATTCTCAGCGCTGGTTGTTGTTGGTATGGCTGTGATTGGTATTGCCATCCTGTATTCTACATTTTATGTATGGTTGGACGTGGATTCACCAGGCGCAATGAAGGTTACTGATCGTAAGTCATAGGTTCCTGCACCCTGAAATTTCTTTTTATTTAAGGCAATTTTTATAGTAACTAGCAATATTCTATGCATCAGTGTGCTGATTTAAGAATGTTTCTTTTGTGAGTCTCGAATTCAGTCACAAACAGTATCTTCTTAACTATATGATTTATGTCATATACCATAAGTTCGCATCGTACATACTTAGGTTTCAAAAGAATTTGTTTTGCCAAATTTTGACAAATGACTATTTCCTCAAGAACTAACATCATGGGTTGAATCTTCATCTCTAGAATCCGAATGCAAACTGTTTTGATATTCTAGAATCCTAATGCAAACCCAAAATTGCATTTGCATAGAGATTACTAGATTGCTTGCTTGTAGTAGTGTTATGTTTTAGCTTAATGACTGAAATTTCCTTTTTTTCTTACAGTGCCTCTTCTTCTTGTGGGATATGGATTTGGTGCATCATTTGTTGCCTTATTTGCTCAGTTGGGTGGTGGAATATACACTAAGGGAGCTGATGTTGGGGCAGATTTGGTAGGAAAAGTTGAGCAGGGTATTCCTGAGGATGATCCTCGAAATCCTGCTGTTATTGCTGATTTGGTATTAGCTCTTTCATTCTTGGACCCTATGTTAATTATTTTTTTCGGGCCTAGAACCTTTAGTCATCAATCACGCCGATAATATTCATTTTTTCATCACTGAATCTTAAAATTGCATCTTTTTGAAGGTTGGAGACAATGTTGGGGACTGCGCTGCTCGTGGTGCTGATTTATTTGAAAGTATAGCTGCGGAAATCATTAGTGCAATGATACTTGGGGGTACAATGGCTCAGAAGTGCAAAATTGAAGGTTTGTGAGGAGTCTCTGTTTTATTTATAGAGTTATTTAGTAAAAACTGCATGGCCAGTTCTACTGTGGTCAAACTAGCATAAAGGGTTAAAAATTCACAATTACGAATCCTTCTGTGACTAAGGTTCACCTTTATTCCTGCTTCATGATTTTTATTGCTTACTCAAATTTTTTTCATTTATCATGCAGATCCATCTGGCTTTATTCTATTTCCTCTAGTTGTTCACTCTTTTGACTTGGTAATATCATCAATTGGTATTCTATCGATCAAGGGAACTCGAAATGCTAGTGTGAAATCTCCAGTAGAGGATCCAATGGTTGTGCTTCAGAAAGGATATTCGCTAACTATTATATTAGCTGTTTTGACATTTGGCGCGGTAATTTCATCTACATATGTCATTGACTATGTTGTTCATTCCATGGCTGTTAAACAGTAGCTTTTTAATGCTATTTGTCATTTTTATCGATAGTTGACTTTACACACACATGCACATAAGGGCACATCTAAGCAAGTGAAATCCTTGTTATTGTGGTAATTCTGATGAATTTCTCTGACTGTCTTACCTCTGTTTTGTAGTCGACTCGTTGGCTGCTATACACTGAAAAAGCTCCGTCTGCTTGGTTGAATTTCTTTATGTGTGGCTTGGTTGGGATCATCACAGCTTATGTATTTGTCTGGATATCCAGATATTATACTGACTATAAGTATGAGCCTGTCCGGACATTGGCTCTTGCGAGCTCCACTGGTCATGGAACCAATATAATTGCTGGGGTCAGCTTGGGTCTGGAGTCCACGGCTCTTCCTGTTTTAGTTATAAGTGTAGCTATTATTTCTGCTTTTTGGCTGGGAAATACCTCGGGGCTTATGGATGAAAATGGAAACCCCATTGGAGGTCTATTTGGAACCGCTGTAGCTACAATGGGAATGCTAAGCACTGCAGCTTATGTACTTACAATGGACATGTTTGGTCCTATAGCTGATAATGCAGGTGGAATTGTTGAGATGAGCCAGCAGGTAGATGTCACATGAGTGGTTGGAATCATTACTATGTTGTATCTTTGATTTTCAAGCTCATGGGAATATAATAGTCTCTTACCTCTTGCAGCCAGAAAGTGTCCGTGAGATCACAGATGTTCTTGATGCTGTTGGGAACACCACAAAAGCAACAACCAAAGGGTTTGCTATTGGATCTGCTGCCCTTGCATCATTCCTTCTTTTTAGTGCCTATATGGACGAGGTTTCAGCGTTTGCTAATGTGTCTTTCAAAGAGGTATGTATATAAATTCTCTTTGATGAATTTTGTTACCTCTTATTCCATTCTATTTTCAGGCACCTCCTCGTACTTATCCTAATCCTCTTATCTAACCAGGTTGATATTGCTATCCCAGAAGTCTTCATAGGTGGGTTGTTAGGTGCCATGCTTATTTTCCTCTTTAGCGCTTGGGCTTGTGCAGCAGTTGGTCGAACTGCACAGGAGGTTGTCAACGAAGTAAGAAGACAGTTCATTGAGAGGCCTGGCATAATGGTAAATATAGTTCCTCTCAAGTCCGTTCCCTTTTCTTCCTTTCTCCATTGGGTGTCCTTATGAACTTTATGTAACAGGACTACAAGGAGAAACCAGATTATGGTCGATGTGTTGCCATTGTCGCGTCTTCAGCTTTGAGGGAAATGATAAAACCAGGAGCTTTGGCTATAGTATCACCGATTGCAGTTGGTAAGTCAGTAACACGTTGGTTAAGCTGTGAAAGGAGAGAGAAACAGACATAATGATAAAACCCTCTTTATTTGGTGTCCTCAGGTTTCGTGTTCCGGATATTGGGATACTACACGGGACAACCTCTGCTTGGAGCAAAAGTAGTAGCTGCAATGTTAATGTTTGCAACAGTGTGTGGTATCTTAATGGCACTCTTCTTAAACACAGCAGGAGGTGCTTGGGACAATGCAAAGAAATACATTGAGACTGGAGCACTTGGAGGCAAAGGAAGTGATTCCCACAAAGCTGCAGTAACTGGTGATACGTAAGCAATCTTTCATTTTCCTTGTGCTTCCTCTTCTTCTTATTCTTTTCTTCACTGGTCATTTCCTTTTTACTTTTTACTGCTATAAAGTCAAAACTGTTTTCTAATGAGAAATCATTTTTTGAAAATGGCAAAGTGTGGGAGACCCTTTTAAGGACACAGCCGGACCGTCGATTCACGTTCTCATCAAAATGTTGGCGACTATCACGCTTGTCATGGCTCCAATCTTTCTCTGAGAAAAGGTATCTAATCCTCTTTTGCACATATTATAGAGTGAGTGAATGAGCGAGGTAGGTTATGAATTCATGCAATGTTTTAAGGTTTTTGTTTTTCCTCGCATCTGAATAAATAATGTTAGTTGATAACCAAAGCACTTCTCAGTGACATTTGATATCTTAAACCAAAATTTAGAGTCATGTTTTCAAACAGGTTATAGATAACACCAAACTTGACCCCGAGAGACACTGTCAGACACATCAGTACATCACCATTTTACCCAAGAAAGACACTTTAAAACCACCTAAAGCCGTCCTGCCTCGTCTTTAAAACACTACACTAGCTAGTAGCTTATCATCTAAATAATACTAGTTATTGATAAGTTATATTACTGATTAGTGAGCATCCCACCATTACTCCCATGTACCGCGAAGCAGGGGAATGGCTTCAACATCGTCCCCAAAAGTCTTCAAAAGATCGCACGTCGATATATCACCGTCACCCTCAGGCTCCAACTCCATCCCTAACTCTTCCTCTATATCGTCGGACGCCGAGATCAGCAACAACTCGCATCCTTCGTAATTCAGGAAATCGGGCGGGTCCGCTGCCCCAAACCGGGTATGACCTAAATGGGCTTGGAGATGTGCCGGAAAGTGTGCCCTTCTCTTTCTCTGCAGCCCACCAAACCCTGACCTTCCTCCTCCTCCTCCTTGCTCTGGATTTCGTATTTGGATCAAGAAGGATCCTTCGGGTTCAATGTTCATTGACTCTTGTGGCTCCTGTGCTCTGTTCTGGGACTCAGACGGGAACTCGAGCTTGTAGACAAGATGTGTATGGTGTTTTCGTGTTGGACTAGGCTTATGTCGAAGAATTCGATAGATTCCTTCTCCGACAGCTCTCGCCGGCGGTTTGTGTCTATGTCCTCGAGTCTTCGTCTCATACTCCTCTGACAAAACAAATCATAATCATATACACTCACCAAACAATATCATAAAATGCTAGAAATTATTACCTCCTTTGAGAGCAGTTTTAACATCTTCAACATTTGTGGTCACCATCTCCACGAATCCCCAAAAAGGTTGCGACTTCTTGCTCGGATCAGGTAGACTTTTCTTACCCATCACAATGAATCGTAGCAGAAGCTGTTTCTCGATGTTCACTTTCTACAAAAGATTGAGATGAAAAAATCAATCATATTTAATCATCTAGTAATGAAGACTAGAGCTTAATAATCAGTAGTGTTTTGTTCTTAATTCTTGTTCTAGCTACCTCGACCTCGACGCCGTGTCCTCCTTCACCACCTTGGTTCTTGGCGCCGGAAGCGCTAGTAGTCGCGTCTCCGGAATCTTTATCAGAACCTTCTTTACCTGAAAGAGGGTCTTGTTTCTCCTCGGTGGGATTCTCACCGGACTCAGGACGCATCACTATGTATAACCTTTGAACATCGTCCACACTGTGAGCTTCTTCTTTGTTAACCTTTGGCCTATAAAAGAAGAATATTTCTCCTCTTTCCTGTTTAGTAAAATAAACTGAACTCAGCAAAGAAACAAAAAAACAGAGACCAGAGAGTCTTTTTTGAACTTGGTTGGATACAGCAAAGAAGAGAGGAAGGTAAATAAAACCTGAATCTCAACTTGAGGATCTGGTCGCGTTTTAACTTCTTTACCTTGTCCCATTGATTCTGAATTCTCGTACCTTAGAAAATACTTCTTCTCATTTTATACACTCAATTAAAAAATGGCGATTTTTTTTGGTCGTAACACTTGACATCGTCAGAACATTCCCACGTTGTTATTTTCTGTGAGTTACGTGTCGACCATGTAATTCATAGTTAAAAATATAATTTTACAGCATGAATGTGCATGGGAAAATCATATATCCACGTATATACATATTGTTTCTTTAATACAAAATATACACAACTTTTTATACACAAATCCGAATCTAATAAAATCGTAGCCACCTTTTCTTCAGCTCAAAATAAGCAACTCCGTTTCTGAATAAATTACTCTTGGCAGCTTGCTTCTACTGAAGTTATCTCCTGCATGCAAATCAAAATCAAAATCTCAATCATGAGTGTTTATCTCAACGAAACTTAGACATTAACTTGAGTTGAAACAGGAGAGTTATATCTTACCAAATTCCTCAAAACTATGGGTTTGATATAGAAGATCCTGTATTTGATATCAAAGGAGCACTCCTACCATCCTGTAATACCCACAATAACATCAACCATCATAGCTAAAGAGACATCTAATGTAATAGAAATGCTTTCGGATTAACAAGTCTTACCGATGAATAAGAGACTTGACTAGGATGTGAAGATCTTCCTTGTCCAGCAAAATACACAGACTCAAGACTCTCTTCACCAAGCTCTCTAAGTCTATTAAGCTCAGGCATTATTTCTTTACCAAGATCAGGCCTATCTTTTCTTCTTAACTCTGCACATTGTAACGATAACTTCGCAAGAGCCAAAGCTTCCTCTACTGGCCAATCTGGTACTGCAGGATCAAGCATATCTTTCAATGTCCCTTCTTCGATCGCTTGTTCCACGTAATAAGCCAAACCCATCGGCTGTTTCGCCGTCAAGAGCTGCAAAAGCATGATTCCCAGAGAGTAAACATCTGACTTCACACCCAACATTCCGGTTTGTTGATACTCAGGGTCGATGTAACAGAACGTTCCTGCAGCTGACGTTACTCGGTACTGTGTCACGTTTTCAGCTACAGCGGGGACGAGTCTTGCAAGCCCGACGTCGCTGATCTTGCTGACGTAGTTGTGGTCAAGAAGTACGTTTCCTGGTTTCAAGTCTCTGTGGACAATAGGTTCTGGTTTGGTCTGGTGGAGGAAGAGGAGACCCGTAGCGATCTCAGCAGCGATTCTGAAACGCAATTGCCATGAAATCGGCGGCGTGTTTCCGCGTCTGAAAAGGCGGTCATCTAAGCTTCCTTTGGCCATGTATTCATAGACGAGAATACCGAATTCTGGACAAGCTCCTAAGAGAAGCACCATGTTTGGATGTCTTATGCAGCTTAGTACTTCAACCTGAGCGTCAAAACACATCAAGTTAAAAAAAATATTCATTCAATAACCTTTTCTTGTAACACAAGTAAACTATAGGGAAAACAGAGTTAATGGAGAAGAATTGTAGAGAAGATAGATATTTTGTTACCTCTTTGTGAAACTGAGATCTTCCTTGAGCAGCGTCAGGGCGTAAAACCTTAACAGCGACACTTGTGTGATCAAGATGACCTCTAAACACAGGTCCATACCCTCCTTCTCCAACTTTTCTTGACTCTGCAAAGTTATCAGTACCTTCTTCGATTTCTTGAACAGTGTATTTCCTGTACCGAACGATGCTATGTCGAGAGAAAGAACCGCTATCTTTCAATACCTTCATTTCTGCGTTAAGCCTCCTCTTTGCTTCCACTTCAGCAAGCCTGTTTGCAGCTTCAGCAGCTTCCAAGGCTGTTTTGGCTTTTGCTCTCTCGTTTTCCACTATTGACATTGCTGTTTCCTCTGTCATCTTTAGTTCCTCGAATCTTCTTTCCTCTTCTGTCCTTAGCTTTTGCAGCTCTGTCGCCTAATCCAGATTGTAACCAAATTTATGAATCAACCCTCTTGAGGTGAAGAACAACATGGAGATATAGTTGTATAATAATAATTACCTCGTGCCTTGCGGTTAAAGCTTCTCTGCAAGCTGAGCTATACATATCCATAGTTTGTTTCAGCTCTAAACGGAGTCTCCTCATTTGAGCTTCAACATCATCCTGCAACAATACAAACAGTTTCATGGAATGTAATAGTAAAAACAAATCGGAGAGCAATACAAAATTAATCATGATTTGATTCCAACTTATACCAAGCTCTGAGATGAATAAGAACAAGAATTTCTTCCACTCTCTTCAGAAACCGTAGAAGAACCATTGAGATAACTCAAATCCGTAAACTTGATTCCTAATCTATGTGACCCAATGCTCTGATCTGAGCTCGTTGACATTCTTGAGGATCTTGCTGAGTCTGGTAAATCGTAGGTGAATGATGATCGGTCTACACTCTGTCTCCCCGAGCTGCTGATGAAGGAGATGTCGGATTCATGTTGAGAAGCACTGATGAATGAGAACTCGGACTCTGAATCTGAGAAATCCCCCACTAATTTCATATGTCCTTGTGGTGGTTTCGGAACCCCTAATCTACAAAAGTCGAAACCACGATTTAAGAAATCATTGAGGTAGAGTTACATAGCAATTGTTTAACTAACAGAATATATATAATACCTGGTACCATCTGAATCTACTGATCTTCGTCCCCTATGCAAGGCTTGTGTGTTAGCTGTTGAAAACAAGGAAGATGGGACAGATTTAACAATGTGTGTTTGAGATGCTTGTCACGCAAGCAACAATATTTCATCCCAAGATTAAAACTCGATCTGACCTGTTTTATGTTTTCTCTCAATGGGAATAGTGTCATGATGACTCTCTGATTCGTTAAGAGCTGATGGATGATAAGGAGCAGGACGCGAGGCGTTTCGTACCGAAGAGATCTTTCCTTTGGAGATAACGTAAACATTGCAGAAATCTGGAGCTGCCTTTGACACACTGGCTGGTAAATCCGTTTTGAATCTTCTGTTAAGGATCAAAATCATGAAAGGAAACCCTAAATTTGGTTAATGTATTCTTCTTCCGCACGTAAACAAATAAAAATCAAAACCCTAATCAGTTTCTTTACCGCATAAAGCTGTTCCGTGATGGAGCACCAAGAACTAAATTCTCAATCGAAGAAACCGTAACATATTCGACAATTGCTTTGACTTTGTCTACGTCTTCAAGCACAACGTCCTGACAATGAATCTGCATGCAGAAATGATCCAAAAATAAAATAAAAAAGCTTCGAACTACTCATGTGATATATTCATTCAACCAAAAGTTAAATTGGTTTCAATAGGTATTATTATAATAAAACACCTCTTTGCGGCTGCAGTAACAGTGGAAGGATACAAAGAGATCTTTCGTTTGTTTCTCCAGTTGCTGCTTATGTGATATTCCTTCTTCGATATCTGCATGCATGAAACACAAAAGTGAAACCCGGCCCTAAAAAGAAACTCAAACCTTTGCGCAAAACAAAGAAAGAAAAGGAAACATTGAGCAAAACTAACAAAATATGGATTCTAATTATAGAATGTGAGAATGCAGTGAAATGTTAACCTAAAGAACATTGAGATTTGGGAAGGACATGAATAAGAGCAAGAGTTTGTCCACGAGAAGCAAGATTCTCCAAAGTCCATTTGATAGCATTTTGACTACTTTTGTCTTTATCTATTGCAATCGCCACAGAACCACTTCTTGTTTCTTTATTTGTCGCGTCTGCTTTCGGTAGCCACATCCCTTATTATTATATAACGTTTTCTTCTTCTTCTTCTTCCTTTCTTTTTGTAAGAGGAACAAACTAAAAGAGATAGAGAAATTTCCTTACTATTCCCCCTTAGTAATTAAGTGTTAAATTTGGAAGATTTTTTTTTTGAAAAGAAAAATAGATTCACCGCATTTTTCTATAATGATCAAAAAGAGAAGGTATTATTACTGTTATGGGTTGAGAGATTTTTTCTGTTTTATCTTTTAATCTGATGGAAGCGATTTGAAGGTTCTATATTTGGATGAAAATAATCTAATTTCGGAGGTGATAACTCAAACCATACTTTTTTTTTGGGTAGAAACTTATCTCTGAATTCTCTTAAATTTGTGGAAACTAGAAAAGTGTTAAACTAAGCTATAAGATACAAGAATATATATATTTCTATTGAATTAACCTTAATATATATTTTAAATACTTTTCAAAATAAAAAAGTGCAACAACAAAAGTGAAAAAATTAACAGTAATACATACTCCTTCTGTTTCACAAAAAAATGCCATTCTGCATTTTTTTCTTTGTTTCACAAAGAATATCACTTTACATTTCCAATGTGATTTTTTACATCAAATTTCTTCTTTTATCCTTAACCCAAAACTCTTTTTAGTAAATTTAAATGATTAATTACTCATTAAATAAGAGTATATATGTATAATTCAAATTTTTCATAATTTGTGTTCATAACTTATATGCAATGTGTCAAAATGACACTTTTTTGAAACAGAGGGAGTATTAATTACTTATAAAAGGCACATTTAAATTTAAAAAAGTTCCTTGACAAAATTAGCTAGCAGTTTGGTTGATGAGTTTTGAGGAAAAATAATCATTTATACTTTATTCGTCAATCATTTATACGTTTTGCATGTTGAAGTAGATGATATTATCCTCTACTACATCATAAATACCAAAAAAAAATTAATAGATTTTATAGTTATGTTTCGACAATATAGTTGATCAGAAAGAAACTTGAAAAGAACCTAAAGGACCACTAATAAGATCAGTCTTTTAATCTTTATGATGCTTTCCTCTTTTCGTTTGTTGAATTTCATATATATCACTTGTCTTTGAACATTTCACAATCATAAATATTAAAATTGGCAGTAATTGACTATTTTATCCTGGATTAAAGAAGTAAATTTAATTCCAAAACTAAGTTAATGCAGATATATATTTCTAAGTTACGTTCGTTTGTTCATGAGGCCACAAGAATAAAACCCACGCGCACCTAGCGCGCGTTTCGCGCGTGATACAAAAACCTCTGGACTATAACCCTCGAAATTGGGCCTTTTTCGCATATTTTAGAAATTGAGAAGGCCGAGAGCGCGTGGTTTTGGGCCATGCACTATTTTTTTTTTCTTCCTTGAGCATTTATTTTCCTGTACAAAAGAAAATGCATACGTTACTTTCGCATTTTCGATCTCTTTTAACACACACTGCATTTATTTGCATACACTGACATAATAAAAATAATTTTTTTTTGTTTTGTTATTCTTCTTTTCATTTATTTTCAAGCAGTTTTATAGGGCAAGTCCTTTATACAGAGGATTGTCAACTACAATAATACTATTGGGACTTGCAGAATATTATACACTTTGGAAAAAAGAGTTCCCAAATTATACACTTTCGTATTGGGAAAAATGCCAAAAAAAAACCCGAAGTTATTTTTATTTGGAAATTTAATACCCAATGATTTTGGATTGCAATAAAAATACATCAAATAATAGAAATGTGTTATTTAAAACCTAAAGTAATTAGTGTTGTTATTTTCATATCCACGATTTTTCAACTAAATCAAAATCCCAATTTTACCCCGGTTATCTAATTAATTTTTAATTTTTCATATATAAAATTTCGGTTTTCTAATAACCATATCAAATCGAGTTAACCGGTATTTAATTCTCTTAAAACCGTTTCTTCAACTTTCCGCTATCGGATTGAATATTTTTTTGATTCAGATGGAGCAGACTCGATCGGGGAACAATTCTGGGCGAGTTGTTGTGTTCTTTTTTTTTTTGGATCATCCAAAAAAAAAGAAAAAATCGGAGAAGCAGAACTAGATCCGCTGCCACCAGATCCGCCACTCCAACATAAAGGAGTCATCGGACTAGCTCTAGCCGAATCAGTTTCCTTCTTCAAATAACCTCCGACGCCACCAACATTAACCCCTAATCTCGAAGGTCGTGACCGCCGTTGATGAATCCCCCACCGTAATTCAGGTAGATTCGCCACCGGATTATCGGATTTAACCGTTCCGGCGTGTTTGAGTCGGAGAAGAAGCTCCACCAACATAACGTTGTCTGTTAAAGCCGTCTCCACCCACTCATCCGCCATCTTAGGCTTCTTCCCAGATGTTATTCTCATTGAAATCGGCTCAAAGGTTACAGAAGCGGCGGCTATGAAGAGAAAAAGATAGAGAGAGAGAGATGGAAAAGAGGAGGAGAATGGGTTTATAGGGTTTGATTATGTGGATGGCTACTCGATCTAATTCTGGGTTCGAGTCTTTGAATTCTATAACGAGCCGTCATACTTTTAATTACCAGACTAACAGAAGATGATTCCCATGCGTCCTTACTTGGGCATGAGTTTGATTAATGCTGCTTCTCCGATTTTTTCTTTTTTTTTTTGTATGATCCAAAAAAACAAAAATGAACACAACAACTCGCCCATAATTGTTTCCCGATCGAGTCTGCTCCATCTGAATCAAAAAAATATTCAACCCGATAGCGGAAGGTTGAAGAAACGGTTTAAAGAGAATTAAATACCGGTTAACTCGATTTGATATGGTTATTAGAAAACCGAAATTTTATATATTAAAAATTAAAAATTAATTAGATAACCGGGGTAAAATTGAGATTTTGATTTTGTTGAAAAATCGTGGGTATGAAAATAACAATACTAATTACTTTAGGTTTTAAATAACACATTTTTATTATTTGGTGTATTTTTATTCCAATCCAAAACCATTGGGTATTAAACTTCCAAATGAAAATAACTTCGGGTTTTTTTTGGCATTTTCCCCCTTTCATATTGTAGATATTTATTACTATTAAACTGTAAACTTTATCTGTGTTATGGACTATAGTACATGTAGTGGGATGGTGCTTTTATGGAGATTCCTCAATCCTCAACTTTGCTACCATTCTTTTTTATAAATTTTTATTTTTTAACTTTAATTGGTAACAACATTTATTGTTGCTCATTTATTTTATTTGGCTTTTAAGCCTTCAAGATCATCAATCATATCTTCTGATTTCTTTTGCAAAAAAAAAAAAAAAAGCAATCTCCTTTTATATTCCAACTTCCACAACGTGAAAACAAACAAATCATACACACATCATTATCAAGTTTTTAATAATTTATAAAAAGCCTAAGAATAATGAAAATTTTCTTAGATTTACTTGAATGGTTTAAAGAAAAAAAGTTGTTTGGAAGGTAAAGGTTCAAGCTTTAAAATTTACTATGTTTTTTTTGGGTAGAACAACTCGTGCAATAGGGGCTGTGATGAAAGTGACAAATAGCTAAATATTTCTCATGCATTTATTGAGTCTCCTCTTTGGACCCGATCCCATTCAACTCATCTTCACAGATGTCCCAAGCTCTCTCTCTTTCCCTCTCTCTCTCTCTCTCTCTTCTGTTTCTTCTTTCCTGATCACAAGGGTATTTGTCTGAATCTCATTTTGTTGAGTCATTTCATTATTAAGCGTCTGGAGAGATCCAGACCAAGTTTGAAGCCAAATTCATCGATCATACAATGTCTGGAGACTCTCTGCTCGCATCTAAACAGTAAAGTTTCATTCCTTTTTCCAGTTTCTTTTCTTGTCTGAATAGTGCTTCTTCTTCTTCCTCCTCTCTGTTTCTTCCTGATTCTATCATTGATGTGTTATGCAGAGGAAGTTCTTTGTCTAGATTCTCTCAGATCAAAGCCGTTAATCTCTCACAGGTTCAGTTTCTTTGAATCCAATGAAAGAGTTTTCATTAACTTGCTCCTCAAGCTGTCAATTCACTTTAAGCTTTCTACTCATTTCCTCTGTATTTCTTCAAGAACATTATTTCTTATGACTCTGTTTTCTCTGTAAATACAGCCAAAGAATGTTACTAAAGTGATCAACGGTCTTGATTCCCCCAAGAAGAGCAAGTTTCACCTTTACAGATTCGAACTCGAGCACGATGTGAGTAGTTTTACTCACCTCTCTTTTAATCATATCCAGAAATCTGTAAAAAAATTGTTACAGCTCAGACTCTGTTACGGTCTGATACAGGTGCAGCGATTAAGAGATCAACTGCAGAAGGAAACTGCACTACGCGCTCTATTGCTGAAGGCTTCTGATCAAAGCCATAAGATTGAGCTGTCTCACGCATCTTCTCTTCCACGTAACGTACGTTTCTCCAACTTGTCCTAAGTTCTAAGCTTGCGACGTTCAGGGATAAAAGCTTGAACCCTGTGAATGATTCTATAAAACCCGCAGGTACAAGAACTTCTCTCCAATATAGCAGCAATGGAAGCTACGGTTTCTAAGCTCGAACAAGAGATCATGTCTCTGCATTTCTTGCTGATTCAAGAGCGAAACGAGAGGAAACTCGCCGAGTATAACCTCACGCATTCTCTATCTCCACCTGTATGTTAATTAAATTCTTCTGTATGTTTAATATTTGTCTCATGTGGATTGGCTCTGATTACAACATTGTTGCCCAGAATGCTATAGATTTGGTTAGACTTTCTGAAAAGAACGAAACATTACGCCGCAAGGAACACAAAGGACAACCTAGAAGCAAACTGGCAAAGTCCTTGCAGAGTTTTGATAATGCCAATGAACTATCCAAGGAGATGATTAGATGCATGAGAAACATATTTGTGTCTCTAGGAGAGACATCTGCAGGATCCAAATCCTCACAAGAGACTACCAGTTTGTCTTCTCGTGAGAATCCTACATCATCGTCATCAACATCGTGGTGGTCTCCTTCAGAACACTCACGGATCTCCAAGTGGGCACAGAGTCCACGGATCGATATTCAGAAGAACTCAGATGTTTTAGCAACAGAGAGCAATGCATTTGATCCTTATAGAGTCCAAGGAAAGCTGAGCTGGGCTGACATAGGGAGTTACAGATCTGCAACTGAAGTGGCTTCAATGTCTGTTGAGGAGAAGAGGCTCGGATATGCTTCAGATGAGTTATGGAGATTCAGGTATGTACACAGTTTAAGCATCTTCTGAGATTCAGTTAGGGTCCTTGCAATTTGACAAACTCTTATGTGGTATTTTTATTACAGGAACCTCGTCGAAAGACTTGCCAGAGTAAATCCAACAGAACTAAGCCACAACGAGAAGCTCGCCTTCTGGATCAACATATACAATGCCTTGATCATGCATGTAATAATGTCTTCGGAATTTTCGCTAAACTTCATTTTGCAGATACAAAACTTACATTTTCCTGGTTGTCTGATTCAGGCATACTTAGCTTACGGCGTACCAAAAACCGACGTAAAGCTCTTCTCCTTGATGCAAAAGGTTTGATCTCCAAACATAAAACTACTGAACACTTATTGGTTTGGTTCAGACAGAGGTTAGTGTAAGTCTCTGATTTGGAGGTTCTATCAGGCTGCTTATACAGTTGGTGGGCATTCATACAACGCAGCAACGATCGAGTACATGACTCTAAAGATGAACCCTCCTCTGCATCGACCTCAAATCGTACTAAACTCAACTCAAACTTCTTAATTTTCTGCAACTTCTTCACTTTCTATTCTATATCTCTTACCTAAACCGGGATATTCAGGCTCTGCTTCTCTCCATTCTCAAGCTGAAAGTATCAGAAGCACAGAGACAAGCAGGGATAAGCAAACCTGAACCTCTAGTGTCTTTCGCTCTCAGCTGTGGAATGCACTCATCTCCTACAGTAATCTTTCCACATCTAACTGCATTTCACATCAGAATTTTTGAACCCACATTGCAAATTTCTCACAGAAATCACTTGCAGGTGAGAATATACTCAGCCGAGAACGTAGCCGAAGAACTTGAAGAAGCTCAGAAAGATTATATACAGGCGTCAGTGGGAGTGAGCCCCAGGGGGAAGTTGATTGTGCCTCACATGCTTCACTGCTTCGCCAAGAAATTTGTCGATGACTGCAAGGTTTCTCTGTGGATTTCACGTCATTTGCCTCCCCGCCAAGCTGCATTTGTTGAGCAATGCATTCACCGGCGACAACGGTGGGGTTTTCTGGGTTCATCTAGTAGCAAATGCGGTGTAGTTCCCTTTGATTCACGGTTCCGGTATTTGTTTCTTCCATAACAGGGCACTGATGAGCAATGACGTGATTATAGCAAATACTGTTCTGATCCTAGGGTTTAGGTCTATAACTATTTAGGTGATTCAATCTTCTTTTTCTCAAAGTAATAAACAAACCAATGTATTTAGATTTGCAAAACGAAATAAGAATATGGAATACATTCTCTCAAATTGCAAAAGTATAGTAGTATCACCGGGGTACACGTTATTCTGACAAATTACTAAATATTATGTGTCCTTAAGGAGAAGATGAAACTAACTTGGTCCTAACTAGGCATTGATGGATGAAATGTCTACTTTCCGAGATGCTTGGACCACGTTCTTGTTTCCAGGGAAAGACTTGCGGGAGACGTCCACAAGTGCTTTGAAGCTGTAAGGTTCGTGCATAGATAACTCAGAGAGGACTTTCCGGTTCAGCTGGATGTTCTCCTTCATCAGTCCATGGATGAAGTTACCGTAGTTCACCTGTTTCAAGTATTAGATGTTAGGATTCCAATCAAACATGTCAATTCCAAAATTTTCACAAGAAACAGTGTATTAATCTACATATAATAGCATAGATTTGAAAGAGCATTAAAAAATGGAACCAACACTAGAAGTGAACATAAGTCATCAAAGCGAGGACAAAAACAAATGTAGTACAAATCTGAAACCAGGTAATCAAGTTAGATAAATATGTTACTCTACTTGTATTAGGAATTGATTACAGTTTCAATTAGTTCTAAAAAATTGACAGAAACGATATTGGTCATATATTACCAACACGAAATGATTCTTTAAGCATAGTTGAGCTACAGGGTAGACATTCACATCCTAAAATCTCTATTTGGATATTGATCTTCATTATATGGATATTATCTCCGAAATTGGAAAACACCAAAACTGATCAAAGACAAGATACAAGCAATATGAAATGCCCTTCAATCTAATGATGTCCATCTTCTAATAATACCCAGCAAGTTCTAGTTCTGTCTCTATCACTATGTGGATGCAAACACAGAGATCTATTGCATAAGAAAAATATCGAGGATACAGCAACAAACACAACCAAACTACAACTTGTGAGACAGACGAAGACAATAAACCAATTAGGTATAACAAAAGCCATTATGTCAACAACTCCGGCGGAATTAAGCACCCCAATTTAACATAACAACACCCTAAATCCCTAGGATTCGATCACGGAAATGCCATTTCTAAACTAATCATAATTTATCGAATCCTAGGGATTATAGCAGTGACGCGAAGCAATCAAGCAAAAACCTAATTATCAATTTGTGGGATGGAAAAGTAAAAACGTACACCGTGCTGACGAGAACCGGCGTTGATGCGCTCGATCCAGAGACCTCTCATCTCACGTTTCTTGTTACGCCTATCTCTGTAAGAGTACTGAAGAGCTTTCTCTACTCTCTCCCTAGCAATTCTTATGCAGTTCTTCGCTCTTCCCCTGAAACCTTTCGCTAGCTTGAAGATCTCCTTCTTGTTCATCTTTCTCCTCTCTCTTCTTCTTCTTCGTCCCTTCTCTCACTACTCTGTAACTTCACTTCCTTCGTCTAACGCCGCCTCTGTGTTTTCCCATTTTTGTTTTCATTTCCGGGTCGATCGAGCCGGATCGGGTCTGAGATAAATCCGGTAACAATCAAAACCCATTCTCGGGGTGATGGGCCTTTGTTATTTGATACCACACAAACTAAACAGAGCCCATTAACCATCCAGTAACGCATAGCATAAGACACGTGTTGCCACGTCATGAAGAGACATTAACACGTGTCATAGGTTCTGCTTCATTTTCCCCGGGAAACAAACAAAAAAACAAAACCAGAATGATAGGTTTAAAAGTGGCTTTGCTCTGTTCCGTCACACACAACAAAAGCCCAAAAAAGTGAGACTTTTTGAACTGTCAAGTACAACAAAATGGATAATAATCATCGCCAAATCTCCGCCACGAAATCCGACGGCGTAGAAGCTTCGGACGGTGTGGGACAGGGGAAGCTATACTCTCCTGACCACGCGATCAAAATCGCTACAAAACGAGACGAAAACGTGGACCAGGGGAACCTATACTCTCCTGACCACGCGATCAAATTATCAGAGAAGCCTAACCCCAACCAATCTGTGGAATCATCGGATTCAAAAGAAGGAGAGAAGCAGAGCAAGACGACGATGGTGTTGGGACTGAAGAGTCTTGCATCGGTTAAGGATAGAGTTTTAGAGAAACTAGCCGCTGCTTCGGTTCCGTCGGAGTCGCTCGAAAACACTAAGCAGTTTTTGGAAGGTGTGATTAAGGATGTCGCCGGAGCGGCTCAGGGGATGACGAAAGACGCTTTGCACCGGATTAAAACCCATCTCACTGTTATTCTCCCCTCTGTTTCTCCTGACGTCACCNCTTCTTCTTCTTCGTCCCTTCTCTCACTACTCTGTAACTTCACTTCCTTCGTCTAACGCCGCCTCTGTGTTTTCCCATTTTTGTTTTCATTTCCGGGTCGATCGAGCCGGATCGGGTCTGAGATAAATCCGGTAACAATCAAAACCCATTCTCGGGGTGATGGGCCTTTGTTATTTGATACCACACAAACTAAACAGAGCCCATTAACCATCCAGTAACGCATAGCATAAGACACGTGTTGCCACGTCATGAAGAGACATTAACACGTGTCATAGGTTCTGCTTCATTTTCCCCGGGAAACAAACAAAAAAACAAAACCAGAATGATAGGTTTAAAAGTGGCTTTGCTCTGTTCCGTCACACACAACAAAAGCCCAAAAAAGTGAGACTTTTTGAACTGTCAAGTACAACAAAATGGATAATAATCATCGCCAAATCTCCGCCACGAAATCCGACGGCGTAGAAGCTTCGGACGGTGTGGGACAGGGGAAGCTATACTCTCCTGACCACGCGATCAAAATCGCTACAAAACGAGACGAAAACGTGGACCAGGGGAACCTATACTCTCCTGACCACGCGATCAAATTATCAGAGAAGCCTAACCCCAACCAATCTGTGGAATCATCGGATTCAAAAGAAGGAGAGAAGCAGAGCAAGACGACGATGGTGTTGGGACTGAAGAGTCTTGCATCGGTTAAGGATAGAGTTTTAGAGAAACTAGCCGCTGCTTCGGTTCCGTCGGAGTCGCTCGAAAACACTAAGCAGTTTTTGGAAGGTGTGATTAAGGATGTCGCCGGAGCGGCTCAGGGGATGACGAAAGACGCTTTGCACCGGATTAAAACCCATCTCACTGTTATTCTCCCCTCTGTTTCTCCTGACGTCACCGGACAGGTTTGGCTTTTTTAACTTTTTAGTTTACCGGCAAAACAAATTTGGGAATACTTTTTTTTTGTCTGAGTTATGTTAATGACTCTGAGCAGATAGTGGACGATGCTGAGAAAGAAGCCATTAAAGGAGAGGAAGACGATGAGAGAAAGTCAAAAGAAAGCTCCGGAGACGAAGTCGCTGACAAGTTGCCGTACGTGTCTCCGACGTCTTCATTCTTCGGCTCTCTCACCAAACCTTTCTCGAAGCTCTGAATGAGTTTTTGCGTCTTACGTGTACAAGTTAGTCTAAGTTGAATAAGAAAAAAATCCTGAGATTTCTGAATCATATGAACTTTACATGTTTATTGCTCATTTTATAGTGTGAGTTTTGTGTAATACAGAATAGAGTTTCACACTTTTGTTGTCTTATTTTTTTCTTTGTTATAGCACACAAATTTAGATTTGAATATAAGAAATCAATGTTAATGGACATAAAGAGACCAAAGAGATTCTTGTATGTACAAGTTATACAGGTACGTATGTATATATGTATGTAACGCGTACTTGGGATGAATACATCAGACAAAATGGAATCAATGATTCTCCTTTTCATGTGTTCTTCTCAAGTACAGATAGAGCCGGAGTCAGATAGTTGTTCGCCTTGTCTGGCAAATGAGCCACCTGAGAGAGACAGAGAGAAACTCTTATCAGATGATATGATGATGATGTGACTTATATATATGGCAAGTGATTACTCTTACCAGCTCATAGAGCTCTAATCCTTGCTCTGCAACGTATTCATGGCAAACCTGCAAAAACCAATAGAAGAATGTGAGAGATCCATGTTGTGATTTCTTCTTTATAGGTCAAAGAATGAATATTCTATTTATCAGTTGTTTTTTATGAACTGCCACTCACATCGAAGCTTTTATTTCTAGCGGTTGAATCATGCAGTGCCTTGACACATATATCAGCCACATCCGCACAACTAATGCCCTGAAATTGAAACAGAGTTGGGCATTTTTCAAGTTATAAGTTAGCTCGGGCCAGAGAATCTTTTGTGGTATGCAAAGCATATGACTTGAGTTTCTGTTTCATGATTGAAAATAACCTGAGAAATTCTGTTTCCTTGATCAAATATCAGAGCTCGTTGGCCGCCTGGTTCCTCCTGTATTAGAAAAGTTGTTATTAAAGCCATCTTTATACACATTGGTGGGAACTCAAAGAATAGTACCTTCAAGGGACCAGGACGAATGATGGTGTACCCAAGGCCTGACCTTCTCAAAGAATCTTCACCAGCCTGACAAATTTAGAAGACATCAGAGAGGGAGATGGGAAAACATGCAACTTACTGGCACAAAGCCCTGAGAATCCGTCGCCTCAAGATTCAAGAGTCTTCTAATGTGTGTGTTTCAGAGAAACTAGACTTACCCTCTTAGCTTTAAGGACTTGCTCCCTTCTGTTGGGTTCTACTCCCGAACCAGTACACGATACCAGAATAAAGTCGGTTTCTTGACCTGCCTGCAGACAAAAATGTGGATAGTTGAAATCTATACATTTTCTGTGTTTAGTACTCTCGGTGATGATCTTCAGCAAGTAGAGATTAAGTTGGAGTACTTACAGGTAAAGCTTTTATGTACTCGAATACAAGGCTAAAGCTTCTCAGATCTTGTTGCGTACCAGCAAGTCCATCAGCAGGTCTCTGAAAGAGGAAAACACCCAACAGATTGCTAAACTCAGACACCAAGAAATGAAAGTTTTTGGTCAATGATTTAAACAAATTAAGCGCCAGAAACAACTGCTGAAGCATTGAAAAGCGTCGGCAAACCTGTCTTTTAGGCTCAAAACGTATTATCAATGTGTGAACGAGAAAAGGATCTAGTGGTGGATCTTCTGGGTTAACCGGACGAAGAGCTGAAAATGGCACTCTTACCTGCCCAAGGAACCAAAAGCTTTAGCTGAAAAGGGGTCAGATTAATAAGCAAATACCGGTGATGCTTTTCATACCCGACAAAATCCTGCTTTGGTATTGATCCTAGCGAAATACTGTTTGCTCTGAGACATATCTGATGTTGGACCAGCTTCAAGGATTACAACATAGGATCTTCCGTTCCCACCAACCGAAAGAACTAAGCCTTCATACCTTATATAAGAGCATAAGCACAAAAAGAAAGCTTAGGCTCTAGTTGGTTTCAGACGGTGTTATAACCTTCATTGATACTACTTGCAAGTTATCCCCGATTCCCTAAGTTTCTATGGTCGAATCATTTCACAGAACAAGCTGGGAGTAAGGATGATTGATATATTTTGAAATCGGACTCTACCTGTCAAGAGTGGCACCCAGTGGAAGTGAAAGTTTCTTCGACAACTCAACATATCCTCCACGGGTGAAAACATAACCTACATTTAAAACCCGATTAGACAACTATACCTTAAAAATCACATCAAAAGTAAAGAACTTTCACATTGGCATATTCTCAGAAGATAGAGTCACTCTATTTTAGAGCGTACCTGAAAATTCAGCTCTCTCAGTTTCGGTAAACTCGAACTTAGCATCCATTCCACCATCATATTTACTAGCAGTTGTGTCCTGAAAGTAACTTCCTTGACGAATTTCCCAACCTTCAAGTGCCTCGGCCGACTTAAACTTAGCAATTAGAAGCTTGCTTTTGCTGCTTTTACCTGCTCTTAGTTGCGCGAGTCTATTATTGTAATCCTGCATAATACACAAAACCAATACACAGGAATGACTACTCTATGCCCAACAAAGACAAGAAACAGAACCGACCACGTGGACAACTTAGTATATACCTGAAAAGCCTTGGTGAGGTTATAAACACCCAAATGATCGACCCGGGTAAGGTCAGCAGTAATAGTAGACCGAGCAGTGGCGCAGTAGATGATCTTGTTGCAGCTTTCAACTGCGGATTTGAGCGTTGACGGTTCTCCCACATCTCCAACAACAATATCCACTGATCTTGGCAACATACTCATCACTTCCTCGTCTTGTTTCCTCACCAGTGCCTAAACACAACAACCTCAATCCTTAAAGCAATTGCATAAAATACACTAAATACTTAATATTATATGAATCTTGAGACATGTGACCATTATTATATAAGGATGTAATAGAACAACCTTAACGGTGTAGCCACGGAGCAAGAGTTTACGGACGACGATACGGCCGATACGACTAGTAGCTCCGACGACTAAAACGGTGACGTTTTGAGCGCCAGGAACAACGAACTCACACATAGGTCCTTCTCTAATGAGAAGACTATCAAGAGTCTCCTGCTCATCGGGTCGGGTCGTCCTCGACATCTGACCTAATCCAGAGAATTTACGCCACACCTCATCAAAGATCTGCCGCGATCTCCGTCCTAATCCCACAGGGTTCACATCGTCCAGCTTCAGTGACGG
This sequence comes from Camelina sativa, assembly GCF_000633955.1. NCBI lineage: Eukaryota > Viridiplantae > Streptophyta > Magnoliopsida > Brassicales > Brassicaceae > Camelina > Camelina sativa. Next base: position 7,696,108 of record NC_025701.1, on the reverse strand, counting down.
CGGTGACTGAGTCGAAGGCGGAGCTGCTGCTGGTGCGGCGTCGAGTTTCTTCGACACCGTCTCTTCGCTTTCCTTAATGGTTGTGTTACCGGGTCGGGTCTTGGACTTCTTTTTGTCGGAGGGGGGAGATGGAGACGGAGACGAAGAAGACTGAGCCCTAGGGATTACGATTTGGGAACGATCATGGAATCTGTGAAGTCTGGTGTTGATGCTGAAACTGTTACCAAAATTGGAACTTAGAAACCTCGCATCCGTCGCCGCCATGTTACTGCCAACGATACTACCCACCATTGTTTTGTAATACTCTGCTTCTGCAACAAAAACAGAGCTCGGATTTAAAAAAAAAATTATATATTTCAAAACAAAACAAAAAAAAATTTGTTGTAAAGGCATACACTTGTTGTGTTGTGTTATGTGATGAATCTTTTTTGCATGCTAGACTGTCATTGAGAAGACTCTTCTTGGTCGAAATTGGAAATGGATAACGAAAGTGAGACTTTTCAAGTTTTTTTGTCGTTTGAGAAATGGTTGGATCGGAGGATTTTGACATATCAGAAATAAAAGAAGAAGAAGGAGAAAGAGAGATGAATAAAGGAGAGAAGATGACCACAGAATCTGGTTTGTGAGTTTTGGACAGTGATATCACTTCTGAGCCAATTAACTTGCCACGTACATTCTCCCCTTTCCTCTTCTTTTTTTTTTAATTATTTTTATTTCTTCATTACAAAAACAAATTCCATAGAAGATTACATAAAAGAGTATCGTATTCGTATATGACAACAACACAAGAGTTAAGCAAACTGTTTAGATAGTAGCAGCAACAGTAGAATATGAAGCAAATATGCATACTATAGATTAGATCTAACAATAGCAATACACAACTTTAGAATATGTAGCAATAGGTCGTGACAACGTTTACCTTATTAGTCCAAAGCCTAATCCAATTAACAAACTGATATGAAAATGTTAATACAGGTTCACTCAAAAATGTAAGAGATGCATCCTTAGATACTCTCTTCAACTTACTTGGCTAGCAAGTTAACATGTCACTATGTATATATATTACATTCCCCCCAACCAAAGGTATAAAGGCATTTTACAAAATGTACCAGGCTCCAAAAAACAGGAAGAAGAAGAAGAAGAAGAAGAAGAAGGCAGTAAGACACAGAGTGTATGTATATATATAATCAAAGTATATCACACACCAGATCAAGCTACTGAATTGCATCGAAGAGTCTTGAATCTGATTTCTTCCTTTTCGCGACCTGACCCAGATCCTAAGTTAGCATCTACCACGATTCTTCTGCTTCACTGGCACTTAAAGCTGAGAAACTCTTCAAACTTCAAAGTCACGCAAGCGCTTGTTCCCCCTCCCCAATCAATCATCATCATCATCGCTCCATGATTTCTGTCTGTTAAATACGAATCCATCTAAATTAAACCGTTATAGGGTTTGTTTCCTGTCTTCTTACGTGCCTTCACTAGCAGGTGTTAATTCACTTCTCCTTCGTCTTCTTCAAGTGGAGCTCAGAAACGACATCTTCTTAACCTTGGGAAGAAGATTACATTTCCACTTCTGCTTAGATCCTAAATAGATTTAGTATATACAAATTAATCAACCAGAGGTTCCAGCGACTTCTGCAGCTCTCTGTCTCATCATCTCCATGACGGCAGCTCTGCGACGTGAATCCGATTGCTGTTGCAACCTTCTCAAATGTTCCTTTAGGTCCCTGAATAGAGAGATTTACAATGATCAATACAAATCTTACAGAACATTAGTTTTATAAAGCTTTGCCATATGCTATGCCCGGGTTCTAATATTCAAAAATGACTCGAGTAAAGAAAAAGATTGACTTTTAATTTTACGTTTTTACTTGTCTTAAGAGACAGGGATAGAAGTTAAAGAGTTTACCCGCATCGAGGTACGTCACACTTGGATTCCTTGCAGGCCCGAGCGTGGAGTTGCAAGAGATACCACATTTTCTTGCATAGAACACAACCTCCTGAGGCACGTATTTTGCAACGGAGACCATGTCGAAATAGCCCCTTCACTTTGCGGCAATTGGGATATTGGCAAAGTGAACAACGGCATTGTGACGCATGCACCAGAAGATCGAGCATTTTCCTGAGCTGCATATTTTAGATAAATGAAAACTTTAGCATTTCAGAGACATTTTGGAGCCATATATGACTAAAAACTAATCCCATCTATTTCTTAAAATAAAAGAAGCCTAAATCAAGAGAATAAGAGGCAGCTTTTCAAAAAGAAACTGAATATTACAATACCTGCAAGACACGCAATTGCCTAGCTTCTTTATTCTGAGCGTTCTGGTCAGCTAGTGATGGATGATTAGTTAACTTGTGAGGATGATTAACGCCACCTTCTTTATTGTAACAAGCATTGCAGACATCATAGTCTGGGCACACTTCACAGCGCCAGCCTTGACCACTTTCAATATCGAGGTGGCATGCGTTACATGTTGTCACAAAGGCAGGAGCAGTTGGATTATGCAGATGATAAAGCACCATCATGGAAGAATGCTTTGCCCGCCTCAGTGTATCATATTGATAATGGTTCCCTTGACAAAGACTCAGGAATGCTTGCCTCGTATCGAAAAATTCACTTTCAAGTATCTCATCTCTGTCCTTAGTGTCTGCAGGAATATCGCCAATCTCAACCTACAGTATCAAGACAACTATCTTGTGAGATACAACAAAATACAGAAACGTATGAGCTTAAATGACAGACCCTCTTCTCAATTCCTGACCCAAAAGAAACCAATGCAACTTACAGGATACAGTTTATGTTTATCTTTGTGATTAACAGGATGCCTTTCTCTGTCTTCTCGTTTCTGTTCAGCCTCATAGCACCTGAAAAAGTAGAACAACGTCTTATAGATTGCAGTACTCTACCAGGATTAAGCACACATAGGTTTACCAATAAGTCTCTTCCATGAAGATAATTACCATAGCTTCCAAGTTGTACAAACCAGGTCGCAACAACAAAAACACCAAAAAGAGAGAAAAAGTTAACCAGCAAACGAAAAAGGACAATTCTTACCCATCGCATAACTGGAAATCTTTGCACTGGCTGCAAACCCAACGATTTCCGGTAACCATCAGTGTACAGCAATGCGTGCAACAATGCTGCAAGTGAACCATGATAAAATCCTCCTTCATTGGGTGAATGGTCTCACCAAGCTAAAAACATACAGAAATAATATTAGCAAAAACCAAAGACACAAAACTAAAAAGAATCGTAATTACTAAAGCTGATATGCAGAGAAGGGAAGGGGCATGGAAAGAAACGACTACTTTATGCATTAGCAGCAGATCTTTGGACGCATTCCCTGAGAAATCTGACTGGCCAGATGCTTTAAGAGCCCTTTTTGTAATGGGTTTCTTGAGTATTCCTTTCTTATTTCCCTTTCTACCATCATCATCTTGACTCATTTGGTATATGATATCCTCTGCTGCACCTGGCCAGTAGTCACCATCGAAGTAGGGGAGCCTAGCTGCTGTAACCTTAGCTCTACATTCACCAGTTTGCAAGAAAAAATGGTCATATAGATTTGTAGTTTCCGCAACAATCCCTTCCTTTGCAGCTTTTCTCAACATTGCTAAGTACCTGTGTCGACCATGAGCAATTGGAGGATGTAAAGGATTTTTCCTAGGAAAACTTTATGAAAAAAATGACCAAAGACAATTGGACTGACCATTCTCGTAGTTTATCAGACTTTGGCGTTTTCTGAATTTCTGGATGGCAATATAGGATATAGTCCTCACCCTTCAGTGGTGGACAAGCCCATATGTAGCAGCTCGTGAAACCACGCAATTTGCAGTATTCCAGGTAACCAATCTGAAAAAAAATCATCAAAGTATATTCTTGAATCCTCCATGTAATGTAGAAGACCACACAAATCTTGGTTGAAAAACCAGGACTTACAAGAATTTCGTGGTAAACAAAAGTGCGCAGAGCCTCTCCATTAGCAGATTTAATATCAGGTCTGAAGTACTTCACGGAATCCAAATATGAGAGATAAACACGGCGTTGATTAGGAGATGAACATTCGGATCCAAATTCTTGGACATACATCCCAAACAAGCATACTTCTACACCTTCTATCTTCTGGAACAACAGAACCACCTGACAGAAAAATGTGGAGCGCGAAATGTGTTATTTCAAGAGAGGAACTCAGAAAATGTGGACATGAAGCAAATACGATGATGGTGTGTGTCGATAATTCATACCTTGGATTTGTATGGAAATTCTGTCGGAAAATTATCCTCCCGAAAAATTTCGAGAAATCGAGATTTGACTTCCAGCTTCTTGTCAACAGATGAAACAACTCTAACCACAAGGGATTCAGCAGTAGGAATCTGTCAGTGCCAGTTAAAAAAAGAAAACGATGAGTGACCAACCAGTACGCTTCAATCTAATGTTTCCAGTGAAGTAGCACTTCAGAAAACCATAGAAGATAGGACTCGAATGCAAAATCATATGAGACTTTAGACCTTCTACATGTACTCCGCCAGTTTACCTCATCATAACCTGTTCCTTGAACCCTAGCTCTCGCATTCCTTTCCTGCTTCAGCCTTTTAAATAACCGCTCCTCTATATGGTCACTGAGAATTGTTCTTGGCAGGTCTTTCGCTCCGAGAACAGCACTATGAGGTAAAGGCTTTCTCTCATTTTGCTCCACCTCAACTATATAGCAATTTGGACAGGTGTACTCAGCTTGCCCCCCGTCATTCCTTCTCCCATTGAATAGAGCACATATCTGATGCTGCCAGGCTTCACATTTATCACACTGGACCCACTGCAAAAAACATGGAACACAATAGACAAACTCAGAAAAACCTATAAAACCGGGAGTAAATGACAATACAACTCTACTGAGTGGATAATCTTACCCATTCTTCAGTCTCTTCATCATTTTTCTTTTTCTCAAGTCTTGCCTTCTGTATCGAAGTCTCATCAGCGAGAACAGTGTCTCCTCGGGATTCATTATAACAGGGAATACAAAAGTAATGACGAGTTTCACCACCTCCAACAGTATAGTACATCGCATTTCTCTTGATACGAGCACCACAAGGAGTACAATAGATAGGTGGTGGCTCAAATGTAAGCTTCTCCACCGCACATAACTGGCAGGAATTCTCACTCATCGAATTCTCCATTGCCTGATTCTTTTCTGCTTTGGCTTTACTCTGCAGACACATGGAAGTTAAATGATGAGGTATTCATCAGTGATCACGCAGCTAGAGATTCATCTTTAAACCAATACAACAAAGAGTAAACACATATAGCATATAAGAATAAAACTTGCTTCTCTGTAAATTTTTTCGAAAAAAAATTGCAAACCTGGCCAACCCACTGACGAAGACCACGAATATGTTCTCTCACTTGTTCGGGAGTGAACAATTCGGTTAAGGAAACACCTTTTATCTTTGGTTTTCCAGATTTCGATGCACGTTCAGGATTGTCCACCAGATCTTCTTCCTTCGGCTCAGGCTTTTTCTCCATTTTGATGTTTTCTTGCTTTGGCGAGTCACCAGATAAACCATGTTCACTGACAAGCCTAGGTTTGGGAACATTATCAACAGCTTCATTTTTCACTTCTTTAATGCCAAATCCTGTTTGAAAAGGAACATCAGGAATTTCTGCTTTCACTTCCACGGTCTCTGACTTCAATGGCTTATGATCCTTTCTCTCGGCATCCTGAGGTAAATCTGCCTCTGTAGTAGAAACAATGGAGCGTTTACAATTTTCAGTCTCAGGGACCACAGGTTGAAAAGATTGCTCCACCTTCAATCGCTTTATTGAAGGTTGCAAATTATCTAAAGTATCAGCACAACGAGGGGCACCAGAAACCGTTCCAGCATTAGCGTGTAATGGTACATTTGATACTACAGATCTATTCACTGAACTCACTGCACTGCTATCACTTTTTAAACGGGCCAGGGCTTGCACATTAGCTTGTTGCTGATAGGTCTTCACAGGCACACAGACCGGGCATCGAGGATCCTTGCAGTTTTTATAGTGGCCAATCAATTCCTTTGTGGGAAGACAACGGGGATACGGACACTTTGGTTCAGAACAATTGTCCATGTGACTCCATAGTTTCTGAACCGTTACACAATTTCGATCTTGGCACTTCCCTCCTGGCGGTTTGCAACTCCGTGCATGACGTAGAAACAGGAGCCATCTCTGTTGATTTCGGTACTTGGGTTGGCGACTTATTTTTCCATATGTACATGTAGTACCGACAGAATTTTGCATATTAGGGTTTTCTGATATACTAGAAGTATGATTTTGACCGATAACACACCCTCCAGTCAAATTATTAGGTTGAGCTTCATCAGATCCGGTAATTCTTTGGTGGAAATCCTGCTGAATGTGCTTTTCACTTGAGATAGCATTAGGCATTTGCGTGTGTTCCTGAGACTGGGAAGGCCACTGACCTCGTGGGTTGGATTCTGATTTTACTCCAACAGCAAGATTGCTAAAACTGTTGATAGAATCAGTACCTATAATCTGAGGGTGAAGCATTTGCTGAATCTGTTGGCTATTTTGAGGGAGTGATGTGCATATATCACTCTGACTTTTGACTGGGAGAGGCTGAGCGTCTGCATGACAGTCTTCTCCAGACTTTTGATATTGATTCTGGAGCTGAGAAAGCTGGAATCGTTCAGATGCTTGGGAGTGCATAGCTTGATTCTGGTTCTCCATTCCAGGCTCATGTTTCACATTTGTAATCATGTCAGAATCCACCTGAGCTTTTCCCAAGCCATCATTACTTGCTAATCTATGTTGCTGCAGGATTTGCTGCTTCAATTTCCTTTGATTGAGAAATTGCTGCTGCTGCTGTTGAATCTGATTTGGTTGTTGCTGGGATCGATTAGGCGGTTGCTGAAATTGTTGTTGATGTGACTGCAGATAATGAGAAAAGAAGATTGAAATTTCGAATACTCAAAGTGATAAGTGTTTAATTTGTCTGCATTGTTGCATGCATAGTGAGGTTGACTGATTGCTCACCAGAGAAGAGTTAACTCTGGACACCGACTGGAAACTTGCTGGATTGATATTTTGAGCATTTGTCATCGTCCCAACCGATGTTATAGCTCCATGGAAGGGGTCAGGATTTGTTGTGCTATAACCTTCCCCTGAAATATGAAACAAGCTTTCAGTTTTCTGAGTGGTATGTACTAGTCATTCACAATCGCCAAACCACAATGACAATACATGTGAAATATGATAATCAGGACAGAAAAAAAAAAGAGACAAGTTACCCTGCTGTAGTTTTTTGGACGCATTGGTGTAAGATGAACCTGAATCTACACTTTTTTCGTTCACTCCAACAGTACCATTTACAGAGCTATTGGCCACCCCAGACGGCTTTGGTTGTATGTCAGGTCTAAGGCCAGCAGCCATTTGGTTGGACAACGTGTGACTATTTTGCCCACCTGTATGCTGCCTTTGTTGCTGCTGCTGCTGCTGCGACTGAGGTATCATTGTGGGCTCAGCAGAAAATCCACCACCGTTGTTATTACTAGCACTGTTCACAAACCCGGGTGTCGGAATCATCTGGCTAGTACTTCTTTGAGAACCCATGGAAGCCATTTTCCCTCCAGAACCAAGAGAAAATTTTCTCGAAGAATGCTGGAATCCATTAGACATATTACCTACAAACAAGTTTCAAGGTGTCAGAGAAACAAGAGATAAAAAAAATATCCAGGAAAAATATCTACGATCACATTAATAAAAGAACCTCTATGCACCCCACCAGCAATTAGAGGGCTTCCAGTGTTCACGGCTGTGCTTGTGATGTTGGTGTTGCCAGCTACTGTAGCATCAACAGAGGATGTAACCATCGAATTAGGATTACCCGCAGTGTGTGATAATCCTGGAGTAGGTATCATCGTTCCAACCGAAGAAGAATTAGCATGTCGCTGACTGTAGTTATTTACAGGTCTGCCTTTTATTAGGCTTGTAATCCGAAGTTCAAGGGTTGAGCGGTTCATATAATCATCCTGAAGTACATGTTGGAAAGTGCCACAAATGAAAAGAAAGAATTTAAGTAAGGACACGAGTCAACAAGCTGGATCTAGAGGCAACATGTCAAAAAGTATCAGCCAATCTAGTTGGAATTCCCCACTCCCCAGTAAACCAAACCCTAAATGCTACGTACAAATCAATTATTTTTCCTTTAGGCAGACAGAAATATTTTGGTATACCTTTGAGCTAGCCATCCTAAAAAGCCCGTCTTCTATACGTTTAGCAACATCAATATACTTTGCCCTTGATGCAGCATCAGTTGGAGATGGTTGCCGTTGCTGTAACATGGTAAATCTGGAAAGAACGGAAGATCAAGAAGGATCAGTTAGAAATAGTCCCCTATGCAAATAACCATCAAGAAAATCTCAAGAAACAGAACACAAAAATCTCCGGTTCTTAAGAAATGAAGCAGATATGCCATAATGCAACCAAAGCAATAAAATGTTTGATAATACAGTGGCAAATAACAGACAAGGAATGCAAGATGAATGAAACAAATCCAAAACTCATAGACATGCTAAAGTGGGAGGATACAAAAAAAAAAATGTAGCTGAAAACTGAAAACTTACACAAGAGTTTGCATGTATTGTCGAAGTTTCTGAGCATCATGATCCATAGCACCAATGACGTTTCGTGAAGGCCCTACTACACCAGTACTAGCACCGGGAGCAGTAACAGCACCAGTAGCAGCACCAGAAGCACCAACTAAATTCTGCTGCATTTGAGAGTTGCCATTATTCTGGGGCATAGTCCCTTGGTTAGGAACCTGTCCCGACATGTGAGCCTGAACATTCATGTTATCTCTTAAATTTGCGTCGCCTTCTCCTAAAACTTCTTGAAACTAGCACTAACAGACACTGCATAACTCTTGTGTCCCAGTGAATCCAGATGATCGAAAGTTCATCTCCTGCTCTTAAAAATTATTCTTCAGATGATCTCTTTAACACCTTAGCACCGTGAAAATTTCCTGAAAAAAAAAAAATTCTCTTACTCTTGTTAAAACTGAAGTGGCATGATTATATCTCAATTCAATTGAACTAGAATCATAGAGCAATAACATATGAATTAAATTAAAGAGAATAAAAAAAAATAAAAACCTAGAATTTTCAATCCAACCTTGCAAATGATTCACAGAAGTAGCAAACTTCAGCCGCAAAGAGCACAACCCAGCAATAAAAATAATTCACTCCCTCACACAAACGGTCACGAATACAAAAAACGTTACGATGATCGAATCTTCAAAAACGCAGTAAGAACGGAGCAATTAGAAAAAGAAAAAAACAGCCGATGTCGCACGTGCGAACTCACACGAAGCAAAGCCCAGGAAGGAAAAAAATAACGAAGGAGAAAAAAAGATTTAGGATCAAACAAGCGAAGTTATACAAAATCCCAGAAACCCCAAATAACCTAAGAAGACGAGAAATTAAAAAAAAAAAAAACGAATTGTCGACAAATTTGTTTTTGAATAATTGTAAGAGAGTTTGTGTTTCCGCAGTCGGACTTCTTCGAATTTGGGGGATTTTTTTCGGGCGCTCACTCGATTTGGGGATTTTTGATTTTTTTTTTTCTTTTTTTTTTCCTAAGTTAGGGATTTTTCGTTTTGATTTTGTAAGTAAAAGTAACAAAGAAGTTTTGACAAAAAAAAAAGTAACAAAGAAGAAAAAACAAAGACACATTAAATAACACTTACCTTATGTTTCTTATGTCTGAATACAAAATCATCAAAAGTTAATTGTGGGAACCAATGAAGAAAATTGAACAGCTGACCAGATACATGCGCTCCTGTCCGTCCGATCAAAATTTTCTAATAATTTGAATCTTCACCCTTGTAGTTTTGCTCTGTTTTAATTTCTAGCTTAGTGTACTTTTTTATTTTCTGTACCAATTTGCCAAAGAGTAACAAAAGTTACAAAACCATTCAAATTTATACATACTCCAAGCCATAACCGGAAACAAATCATAACCTGTGTTTTACACCATTGGTAAAAGATCTTACAACTTACAAGCAGCAAATAATACAGTAACACTGCAACAGCTATTATAGTATATTGTGCAATATATGATATTATGATCTCTTGCCTTGTAACATCAGCCATGTAAACGTTTCCAAACAAGTAGGAAGGAATAGACCTTTCTGATAAATGATAATCTTCAGCTCCCAAGGCTCACCACCGACTTCAGATTCTCTGCAATCTCTGCCTCGTACTGATCTCTGTTCTCATTATCCTGCTTCTGCACACAAAATAATTAAATATTGGAACTTCACAAAGTTTCAGAATGTTTATTATATGGAAAGTTCGAAGATACGCCTCTTAGTGGGGTTCACAAAGCTCATGAAGCATGATTAAATATACGATGTACCATAGTCGGTTCAGCAGAAACTTCTGGCGTAGTTGATACAAGCGAAGAAGAATTAGCATTTTGTTGATCGTAGTTATTCAATTGTCTGCCTTTTACTAAGCTTGTCAAGCGAGATTCAAGGGTTGACAGGTTCAAGTACTCCTCCTGTAAGTTTTTAAAGTGAGAAAGCCTCACAAACGAAAAGAAATATCTATAAGTAAGGAGGACATAACGCCAACAAGCTGGTTTCAGTGACAACATGTCAGAAAAAAGCATCAGAACATCTTGTTTAATTTAGTTGAATCTCCTCAGTATAATCAAATCCTAAATGCTAATTAATTACTCAATCAAGTATATATATATATTTGGTATACCTTTGTCATAGCCATTATATAAAGTCCCTCCTCTAAGCGTTTAGCAGCATTTAAACACTTGGCCTTTGATTCATCATCAGACGGAAAGGGATTCTGCTTCTCTAACTTGACGAAGCTGGAAAGATTGTAAGATCAGTTAGGTCTTAAGAAGCAAAGCAGTTGTGCAGGATTACAGAACCGCAAAGAACAGTAACAAGTTCTTTGCCTGCAACATTAACTCAGTTCATGATACAGCAGCAACTAACGGAAAAAATTAATATAATTGAAGGCTTACATAGCGTCTCGCATGGTACGGCGAATTTGCCAAACATCATTGTCCATGAGAGAAATACTGTAACGAGGAAGCCCTAAAGCAACACTAATTCACCAGCAGAAGAAGCATCCATCAGTAGAAACACCAACTATAAGCAAACCTAAGTGTATTGAGATATATGTCTGTATCCCCCACATAAAACCTAGCTAGACTTCCATCCAACCTTAAATTGCTACTCAAATGAAAGAATCAATCTTCCACCGCAAAAGATCGGATCCCACAGAGAAAGATTCTACCTTGCGAGATCACAGAGGCGAAAATGTTACCTGTAATTACGATGATGATCGATTCTCCGAACAACAGAAGAACGGTAAAGTAAAGTCGGATGAACAGACGCTTCTAAAAACTCACGCGAGCAAGGAGTAAAACTAAAATGAGAAATCTCTCGGAAAGAGATGTTGTAACCGAGAAGTAAAGCTATTTTTAGACGAAAATTCCTAATCCGGTAAGTTCTGTTCTTTTAGAGTCTCTGACTCGGATTGCAAATTATGCATGTTTACGCCCGTCTAATAATTTACGACTTTACCCTTGCAGTTCTCTATTTATCTTTTCTCTTCGGAGTTCGGATACAACTACTAGCATTTCTTTGTTTGACCAACCGACACACACTGAGTAAACAAACAACACCATTGAATCGTACTTCATTTCAAAAGTTCTTGGTATGGTATATACCACAATGTACGGTCCAGCTCAAACCGGAAACTAAACCAAAATCGGTTTTACCATCGGTAATGAACTTACAAGCAATACAGATAACAGTGCAGAAGCTGAAGTATCCTTTATTGGTAAACTGAAGCAAGGAAAATGTTTTCTGAAGAATTAGCAAAAGGCACTCAGATTATATATTCAGCGGTAGAGGCTCTCCGACCTCAGATTCTCTGCAATCTCTGTCTCCCACCGATCTCCATTCTCAAGAAGCTTCTCTTTGTCATACAGAAGTTCCTGCACACCAAAAATAATCAGAATGCCATTTATGTAATCATAATATAAATTACTTTTAAGATTTTGAGCAATCTTATGTCTCTATGAAGTGTTTATGCAGACCTCATGTGTCTCAGTTGCAAACTCAAAGTTTGGTCCTTCAACGATTGCATCAACAGGGCAAGCTTCTTGGCAGAAACCACAGTAGATGCACTTTGTCATGTCGATATCATACCTGTATAGCTCCAAATCATCATTACACTATGACATGTATTGAACCAGCGAGAAAAGACAGTAATATAAAGCAAATGGCTACTAAATGGGAACTTAGGGGGGTGACCTAGTGGTTCTGCGGCTGCCATCTTCCCGCTCCTCTGCCTCTATTGTGATTGCTTGAGCTGGACATACCTGATGAGATAGAGACCAATATCCATCAAAAATTACAATTTAGGTCATATTGTGATGCTATGGTACGAATTCTCGAGTAGCATAGACTTCAAAAACTCACAGCTTCACATAGTTTGCAGGCAATGCAGCGTTCTTCCCCAGTAGGATACCTACGAAGAGCATGCTCACCACGGAAGCGAGGGCTCAATGGACCCTTCTCAAAAGGGTAATTGATCTGCACACAAAGATAAAAGCTTCAGAATTAAAATATGTTTATTTCAGCCTAATTACTGAAGTCTGGTAAGACTGCCACTCACTGTAACTTTTGGATCAAAGAAGTACTTGAGGGTCAGCGACAAACCCCTGACCATTTCAGTAAGAAAAAGTGTGTTGATGCTCCGTTCAAAGACTGTGAAAGTAAGAAACATCAGGAATCGCTAACACTCACAGATGGAAGTAACCACAAAAAAAAGCTAAGACAAATAGAAAGTTAGAAAAGTGTTTGGATCAAATAGCTTACCAGTACTCCAGTCCTTGGAGATCTCTTTAGCAAGCTGCTCAGCTTCTCTATCATCTACAAGTTACAAGAGGCAAAGCGGTTAGTAACATATATGCCTGAAAATTCATAGCCTAAGTAACCAAGAAAACCCAAACAATAGCAAGAAACTATACCTTTGTTGCTTCCATAAGATATAGCACGAGACTGTAGCAAACAGAGATGAGATCCCTGTAAAGCTTGCCCTGAAAAAGCCTATCAACGAAGACAAAAGCAGATGTTAAATACGAAAAAAAATCCTAAAGCATAACCACCAGAAGCTAAACAACGTAAAAGTACTTGTATTTGCAGAGATTGAGTTGAGATAACAACATTTTGCCTACACATTCTACCTTCAAGGAAGAGTAATGATCTATAGGAAAAATGAAGCCTCACTAAATTGAATGATGAAGCTACACGTAGAATCAACTATAACTATAATCTAAATCCTTAAATCTTCGGACTTCGAAGGAAGACACACAAAAAAATCATTCTAAAGTCAGATATAGAACAGATTCACTCCAGTTACTATCGATGCCCAATCACAAATTCTACCAACGGGAGACGAAAACAACGATGCAGAGTGGAACAAATATCAAACTACGAAGCACAAACACCGCATTTCTAGGAACACAATCGACATTAAATGAACAAAAATAAATTAAAGAGCGAACGAGATTCATACGAGATGTCGAGCTCGGAGAGCATTGAAGGACTTGCGAGCCAGCAACGAAGCCATCGATACAAATCCAAATATAAAAAATTAGGGTCTTTCTTCTTCCGCTGTGCCTGGTGAGAGAGAGAGAATTAATCCGATTTAACTGAAAATCCCAATCAAGCAAACGAAGAATTTAACAAGAGATAAGACAAACAAAAAAAATCCGAACCTCTCAAAACACGGTACTCAAAAGGAAAGAAGAAAAAAATCTTCTGCAGGAAGAACCCAGAGAGCGTTCGATCTCACAAGAGCATTGGACACGAATCCTTCCTTTTAGCTATAAAAGTGATTCACGGTCATCGGAATAAGACGGGCAACTAACTAAACTCGATTCAGCTAATAACCGGGAATCAAACCGGTTTTAATTGGTATGACAGTCAATTCCATTAAACGAACCAAAGTTCTCAAGACGTGGACCAAACCAGACCATTAGTAAAGGGATTTTAGTCAAGAATGCCATTTTTGGTTATTAATTAAAATATAATATTTAATTAAATTCTTTTATTTAATTGTGGAGATAAGTTGAAGGTATAGAAGTCTTCTTTGCAGTGTTTGTGGCAGGCGGGAAAAACAAATATTGAAAGTGGCATTGGAGATAAAGTTCGACATTGTTCATGGAACAAATATTGAAAGTGGCATTGGAGATAAAGTTTGACACTGTTCATGGAACTTTTAGTCAAGAATGCCATTTTTGAAACAAAACTTATAGAAAATGCCATTTTTTTCTTTTCTTATCAATTCTGCCACTTTCCATTATCATGCCACATAGCAAAAAGACATAAATAACCTTTTAGTAAATAACATTCCAGTGGACCAAATCCATATAATCAGGTTTAGTTCATCCCTAATTTGTCTATCAACCTCTCAAATTGATCTGATCTGCTTGGTTGGACTTTACATGTCCATTATTGTCCAAAATTTATCAAAATAACTTGTCTACCCTACAAGTCTGCTAAACTTTTTGTACTTTGGGTGGACCAGATTCAACCTCTAGATAGGTTTTTTATGTCCACTCACAATTCTGTCCACATAACAGGTCTGCAGATACAATAGATCAAATACAACATCAAAATTCGTTGTGCACCCCAATTTTGTCCATCAGCGCTTTTTGTCCGTCGACGCTTTTTGACTCTGGTGGACCAGATCCGACAACCAATGTATTTATAGTCCCTAAAACTTTCTTTTCTCTAGTGGACCATATCAACTTCATAAGATCTCAAGGATGGACAAGATTTGTTAGTAAAATGGAAAAGTTTGGTTTACCAGTTTTCTAGTCCACCGGATCTGGTCCATCGAAAAACAAAAGACATCTTGACATCTTGTCCATCTGACTGTGGATCTCGTCCACCGGAGATGCATCAATGTGTTTTTTGAATCGCAAATTCTGGACAGGCGAATCATATAGAGGTTTGAAATGAAAGAGATGGAAATTTGGAGAGAGAGAGAGAGAGTTGGATATGTGGAGAGATGGGGTTTTGGAGAAAGAGAATGAAGTTTTGGAGGTTTTGAGAAAAACAAAAATGGTGAATTGGAGAGAGATCGAGAGAAATGAGAGAAGAAGAGAGAAACAAATGAAAGCTTTAGTTAAGGACAATTTTGTCATTTTAGATTAGCCAGAAGTGGGTCCTATGGCATATTAGAAAATGCTTGGTTGAAAGTGGCATTGGTCACAATGAACTGCACTGTACATGGCATAAATCATAAATTTCTCAAGTCGAAACGGGTTAGATTTCCCGATGCCATGTCGTAAATATTTTTGGTTATTAATTAAAATATAATATTTAATTAAATTCTTTTATTTAATTGTGGAGATAAGTTGAGGGTATAGAAGTCTTCTTTGCAGTGTTTGTGGCAGGCGGGAAAAACAAATATTGAAAGTGGCATTGGAGATAAAGTTCGACACTGTTCATGGCATTTTGGACAATATTCCCATTAGTAAACGTTCTGTCACTAACCAGACCTAAAATTTCAAATCATAACCGATTACTAAAGACCGAAATTGTTCATTTAACCGGGAAAAAAACCAAATACAATAACACTCAAAATTTAGAGATACAAACAGTAACAAAAGAAACTAACGGGGAATTTTTTTTTTTACAAGAAGTAAAAAGGAAAATTAGTTGATGATGTTATTATGGTGCTATGTAGAAACTGTTGCCACAGTTAATGTGGGTTTGCATTAGAGGATTCCATCTATCATATACAATCCTACCGCCCCGCCCAATTCTTCCTTGAAATCGAGCTCTTCCGCTTCTTGATTCTACTGGAGGGACGATTCCTGCAGCAGCCAGTTTCTCTGGGACCAGCGGTTTTGTGAAGAGCATTACTGGCTCATTAGGATTCTACATAGAAACAAGAAACAGTTTAACGTTACTTATCTTATGATCTCGAGTGATTCTAGTACAGCTAACAACAACGATGATCTAAGGAATTTACCAGTTTGTGGAGCCATCCGAGTCTTCGTCTTGCCTCTTGCTTTATGCTCACGGCTTGAGCTCGAGCGTAATTTGAGTCGTAGAAACGAGGATGAGGGGTAAAGGAAGGTCTTGCGAGTGTTTGGGTGGTGGTTGGGTCATCCGAGTCCATGTATTCATCTTCGCTTGAACCAAATCTGTAAGACGTCGAGAGTGGAAACCCAGACAGAGCCAAACTATCTTCCAAGAGTTCAGTTTCATGCTGCAAACCAGATCAAAATCCAAAAAGGTTAATCAGGTAGGAGATCGAAATGCACAATTCTGCCAGGTTACAAAAGAGAACACTCCAGTGCAATTTTTTAGAGAAGTACCTTATATTTGAGTTGGATTCTCTGAAGGCTAACCTCACTCGCCATGAAATCCCTCTTTTTTTCTTCTCGCTATAAAGGTAACATGTTATTAGTTAAGTTTAATACTTCATACCTATGGAAGCATGCAGGTTTCTCTTAAGATAAGAATAAAATTACATTTATGTCACAAATGTACCTTGATTAGACCTTCTAGAATGGTCTTTGCTTGGTCAAGATTGCGCCTGACCTGGTAATAACATATCCCAGAACAGAACAGAAGAACATGTTTGAGAATCCAAAAGGGATTATAAAAAAACGAACACAGATTCAGGTCTTCCCTTACCTGTCGAAGCTTTTCAAATGAATGCGCATTGTTTTCTCTCTGCTGCATCTGAAGGGAGGCCAGCAATTGTCAGAAGTTATAGTGCAATTTCCATACTCAAAATTGTAAAATAAGGAAATTGATATAGCTACAGACAGCAAGATAGCCTACCCTTCTTGTGTGTAGTCTATGAGCTTTCTCCCGTGGCCTAAACACATTGAACGGATTTGTATCATTGACTGGTGGTGGGGGCTGTTCCAAACAAAAACGACACAATATTAGCTAATTACTTCAGTAAATTTCCGAATAAATTCATTTCTTCGAGATGTACGATTGAGACCAGTCCAAATGATGATATACCTGTAAACGCCGCAAAATAGGCTTCTGCCATCTTTCACGCTAAGACAATACAAAACTATACTAGGTTAGTTGGTGTTATAGGCCTATCCCCAAAGAGCCATTCACAACTTCTCATAACAAATTTCAACTATCATCAAACTACACCACAACTATAACCAAAAAAACTCTCAATGGTTTATCTCAAACCTTATTTTTCCAATAACTGAATATACCCTGGAAAACTCCATATTTGATGGGCAAAGATTGCAGCGCCTGTAAAAAAATGGAAATAGCACAATAAGAACAATTGAAATGTAATGCACTGCCTCTGAGTAAAATACGCACCAGAAATATACAAGATATGGCACACTCTCCAAAAGAAATATAGATTTAGAAGATCCTGGAGCATGCAATATCATTATTAGTACTAAATATATGCTCCTGCTACAGTTTTAGTACTCGATTCACTACAATGAGAACTAGTTGATCAACCATGCCATCTCTTTCTCATTTTAACTTCCATAATCAAATCAAGACCAAAACTAGAAAGAAAAAAAAAAGTGTATACCTCAATAGCAGCATCAAACTGCAAAAGCACTGGAACTGGCAAACCAAGGGTAGGAGTAATAACTCCAGCTCTTTCCCGTGCCTTAAGATCCAATACCTCTAGTTTAAAAATAATAAGCTCAAGCCTGTATTTAAGTAATGTAGCAAGATTACGGGCAGAAGATTTTTTTTTCAGAACAAAAGAAATGTTGAGCACTATCTCAACTCAATATTAGAGAACTATATCAGTTGTAACTACTTCTTCTTTCAGTTTCCACTTGATCATATGGTTTTTGCACTATTAGCAAAATCCAAAATTAAGGCACCAGAAAAGAGAGAAGAATAAGAATAAGAGTCTAGAGCTAAATCCATCTACCACACAGCAAACTAGAAATCTGGATAATCCAAATTATCTCAATGCTTAAATATGGAAAGCAAGTCATATATGGTACAAGGCAACAGAAAAATACAGATAGATGGGAAATTTGGAAACCAAAAACAAAATCTTAAATAAGTGGTTGACTACTTTACATTTCAGGTGTGAGAACCATCGTCTCCTTATTAAACTCAAAAAGCCAGTCCTCATCGTCATTGTCAAGATCATACTCCACGAATTCTCCAAGCTCAGCCCGGGCTGCAAAACAGATTTTCATTCTCCACGCTAAAAGATAACAATCTCTCAAAAATAAATTCTTAGAGATAGTGGTAGCTACCTCCTCTTGCGCGTAAATATGAAGCAGGCTGATTAAAAGTCCTGGAGTAGTCTCTTTCATATGTATCCACAACAAGATACTGAGGTGTTGGTATTTCTGAAATCAGTTTCTTGGTAGGCACTTGAGGCTGCACCTGATTATAATGCGAAAACAAAGAAACTTGAAATCATCACACTCTACAACTTCACATCCAAACTGATACACTGAAAAAAAGAAAAGATTAACTTTACCTCATTGTCAACCTCTATACGGAGCAACTGAGAATTTCTAGTAATGGAAGAAGGATTCTCTTCATCTTCAAAGTCTTTAAAGGATTTTAAAATTGGAAGCTTCTTGTGAATGTCCAATGGACGGGGTCTGAAAGATAGCCTACTCATTTCACTTCCTTCCTCCTAGCTATTTGAGTACGAAGACCTCATCAACGCTTTCGTCTAATTTGCAATTGAAAAAAAACAACAGAAACCGCACAAATTCAAAATCCCAAAACCCTAAACTCGTAAAATGCGAACAATTTCAGTGTAACTCCGGGCGAAAAGAAAGCGAATGAGACCTAAATTACTTACAAGTCGAGTTTTTTAGGGTTTTTTTTTTTCTTCACTTCTGGACGAATAGTACCGGCAAATCAAAAATGGGGGTTCAATTCTACTTTCCGAGCTCACCCAGAAACCGAGAAACGTTGAAATTTGAGGAAGAGAGAAGCTTTATAAATGTCCGAAAGCGAAATTGCAAATCTCTCACTCGACAATTGAAATTTTAGTGAATCTCGAATAAAACAGACAAGACAAACAGTTGAACCGAGGAGGGAAATTTTTGTTTGGTAAGATCAGCTCCGGTTTAATAAATATGAGAACAATGCAAACAACAAAACATATAAAAAGATTCAAACTTCACTAACTAAAACGTTTCTTCAGATATTGAATTGTAATAAACTTACTCGTTACAATAGTTTTCGATTTCTCAGAGTAAACAAAAGAAACCATAACATCACAGTACATAAGATAGAGATGCACAGATTCTATTTACAGAGAAGGGATCCAAAAATGATTCATCCAACGATTTGTTTTCATGCTTTTCCATGTCCCTTTCTTCTTCTTCATTGGCACCTTTAAAGTTGTTTCCTTTTCAGGCTATTCCTTCTTCATATCTTCGCTCATTTTCCGTGTTGTCGAAAAGAACAAGCGATGAAAGCTCTTGCTGTTGATCTTGCCATTGTTGTTAATCGTGTTGTTGTTCTTTTGTCAAGTCGATGTTCGTCGTGATTGTTTCTTGGTTAACTTGAAAGGACTCCAGCTTTTTCTGCGTTTTGATGTCTCACAGAAGAGACCAGAAGCTAGAGCTTGTTGAAGCCATAACTCAAACTCTTCCTCATCCTCATCCATCATCTCCACATCTAGATCCCAAGGGAACCTGCTCGAGTTTGATCTCTGGGTTGCCTTTTCTAAACCAACCATGTTCACATGGAAACTTGGTCTATGTGTGTTTGGTCTACACGCCATTCCCTTCAATAATGGAAATAAAGTATACAAATCATCAAGTTCACATGCAGCAACAGAAAAGTCTTAGAGTAGTTATCTCAAATCTCTTATGGCGAAAACAAATCTTTGGATTCTTGAGCTGTCTTATTAGTTATTAGTCTAACTAAATCTGAACACAGAGTTATCGCATCTGGTTACTTGTAAAAAATGAAAACACCAACCTGGCAGATAGCCCATTCTGAGACATCAAAGATTTTGCCCTCCGCACAAACAAATGCTCTTGGTATTTCAATCTACAGCACATGATATAAAACGATTAATTCATCATTACCAATAAACAAACTAAGACTAAAAAACTGAAGCTTAACCTTATGTGCTTTCTCGAATACGAGAGTCCCTTTGTGTTCAACCCATCCATCACCATCTTTGGCTTGATGATATTGACCACATTCCTATAACAGTAATAACCATTAACACAAATTAAATTTTATGAGGAGGAATTTGAACTCAAAATGCTCAGCAAGGAGAAGTGTGAGTTATCTAACCTGACACCATCTGGCCTTTGCCTTACTCCTGTTTGTACATATCCAAATGTGTGAATTCCCGCATTTCGTACAGTGTATGCGCCTTGACTCTTCGGATCGATAACCGGGAACATTCTGAAGAAATTAGAAAATCTTTTTATCAACCTTTTATAGGAAAACAATAGAACAACACAGAACGCAAAAAAATCTCACAGATTATATCAACTAACCTGATGTGAAGAAGCGTGCGAGGTCTGACAGACACTCCTGGTCCTAAATTCTTCTTTCTTTAACTGCTCATCGTAATCTCTCCTTTTAACAGAATCAGAAAGAACCTGCAAAGTCAACCTTCCATGTCTCAATATTCAAAATAGAAAATAAATTGAGCAAAATCTAAGCTGAAAACTACTGGTCACGGATCCATTTTTCAGTTATTACCTCATAAGCACTTTGAAGTTTCTTGAATGAGTCACTTGCCAAAGGACTTCCCATATTCTTATCCGGATGAACCAGCATTGCCTATATAAAGTAAAACACAGCACAGAAATTAGAACAACTTAATTCATTAGCAGAGAGAGAGCTCAGAAGCCAAGAAAACAGACCTTCTTTCTATACTCTTTCTTAAGCAGTGCGTCATCAATCTTTTTATACCGAGGGATTCCCAATGCTTCATAGTGATTTAAACTATGAAGTATTCTTTTCATCTCATCAGCTGAATCCGTTTCTATTTTAACTACCTTAACACTAGAAATCTCCTTCATGTTACTAACAACAGTTGACGGTGATGCTGGCTTAGTGGACGACTTATCTTCATGAACCTTTTTCTCAGGTTCTTCAACAGGAACAGAAGAATACTCAAACTCTCCTGGAAACTCATCATCTATTACAGTTTCAGGTTTCTTTGGTTCCTCCGCTTGTGGTTTTTCACTAACACTATCACACCATTGAAGAAGACGAATAAATATATCGTTGGACAAGAATGCAAGATTCATCGAGAGAATAACTCCAGGCCATCCAAGTCTGACTTTGACACAGTACATTGCATACATCGTCGCCATAAGAACCACCACCCGCGCGTGATTCAAGGAGAACAAATAACCTGATTCAAAAAACAACAGATATTAACACTATTTGAAAGATTCATTAGCTTTCCTCAGTGTGGGAAAGAGAGAGAAATAGCAATACGATAACTATGACATCATAATAAAACTTTCTGGAAAAGAAAGATTGACACTTGCCTCCAACTATAAATAATGTTCCGGTGATCCAAAAATTAGCGTACATCCACAAAATCAAAATTCCAAATAGTCCAACAATGAAGATCCCAGGAGTGCGACCCAAGTACAAGACAACAGCACCAGCAGCTGCCTGCGATGGTAAATCAAATATAGGTGAGACTTGACTCAATTATGCATAACTCAATACCATAAGTGAAGCACCGCAACTAAATCTCCAAGTTAAATGTAAATTTCAATTAAAATCTCAAAACCATTTGCGGGAATAACTTCTAAGATCAATATATCGCCTTCCTGTGTTTTGACTTCAAGATAGTTTTCAATATCAGTTCTCACTCATACAACCAAGGCCATATAAGAGATCTACTCAGGCACTCACTCTCACCACACCCAGAATTCAACACTAGTTAAAGACATAGATTCAGAATCAAGAATTCAAAGGGGTCTAGAGGCCTTACCATACCAAGCAGAACATAAACCAAGCAAGATAGCGAAGTCAGGCTAAGGAAGCAACTCCACATTATCAGAAGCAAAGCAGCTGAACCAAATCTAGCACTGGACTGGAAACCCCTCAAAATGCAGTCTTTCCAGTAAACAAACGATAAACTAAGCAACCCTAAAAGCTTCCCACATCCACGGCACACTAGTGGCCAATGACGCTCTGCCAAAGCTTCTGTCCTTTCCCCAAAACACCGAGTTGCAGCACAAACCCATGAGCACAAATGTTTCTGAGACTCCAACCATATCAAACCTTGCTTAACCAATCCTATATCCTCCATAGCTAGATAAAATAATAAAAACCCTAAAATCGTCCTTTAAACCAAAGCTCAGGTTAACTGATAGCAGAAAGAACAATGGCACTGAAGAACTTGGAATATCAAGAAATCTAGCTTCTCAGCCATTGCTTTGATCACTAGAAGATACATTAGGCTCGGAGCTTATTCAACTGGTCTTCCCAAGAGAGAGAAGATACAACAAAACATAATTAGCAGTAAAAGACAGCAAAATCCGGCTTTATTCAGCGTATTCGTTCAACGCATATCCCTTCACAAACAAGTTTCCCCAGCAAAGAAGAAACATACAAAAAAAGAAAAGTAATCTCTAGAATATCCCAGAACCTTTCTTCCCCTCTTTTCAGCAATCAATTCTCACAAAACCCTAAAATTACTCAACAACAATCCAGTTTAGTACATAACCTCAACTCAGATCCGAGAAGCTTAATCAATCGGAACAACGCAGACCCAGAAAACAAAATAGCTTCTTTAGAGCATTTCACCGAGTCGGTGTAGAGTGGATAGAGAGAGAGAGAGAGAGAGAAAGAGAGTGAAGAAAAAGGAAAAAGAAGAAGAAGCAAATCAATGAGCTTTAGTTTATTAAAGTAAAAATTGGTTGCAACAGTAAAGATAAGCTCGGGAAACATGAAACCCCAAAAAGAGCTCATGAAAAAGAAGAAACCTTTTAAAAGATTCAATAAAAGTTGTTCGAGGAGAAAAGAAAAGAGAAGACAGTGGCGTATAGAGACAGAGATTAGAGACGAAGGCAACACTTAAATATTTTAACCTTTACTTGTTGTTGTTACTTCTTAGTGAATGAATCATTCTTTTGGAATTGGATTAAGTGATACTCTGTATTACCGGAATTTTGTGGGTCCTACGATTTAACAGAACCAGAGTTCTTGAACCGTTAAATCAAACCGAGGAGATGGGATTCAACTCGGACCGGAATTGGTTATAACCTTCTAGTTTTTAATTAAGCTCATCCCAAGACAGTTGAAGCTTAGAGTAGAGAGACTTCAAGATAAGAGAAACAGATTCCAACTTCAATCTATATGGATATATACATATACATACATACACTCAAATCTCTGTTTTGCAGATGTAAGACGTACTTGAACAACAGCGAGCCAGAGACCGCCTTTTCTGCAGTCGTTATCAGCTCAAAAAAGCTAACAGAAAACCAAAAGAAAAAAGAAAAAGAAGAGAGAGACGCAGAGACATCAAACTCCTCCTTTTCCCATTTACATCTCAAAAAACAGAAATCAAAGAAAAATTAAAAAAAGGGATTTATTGTTTTTTCTTTTTTTCTTTCAAATGGTACTGCTGAATGTATTACCAGCATTAGCTGATGAAGCACCTGATGAGTAAGCATTTGAGTGATCTCTAGACGAGGCATTTGATGAAGAAGAAGGGTTTGTGTAGTTTTGTCTGTTCACTTGCTCTGCCTTTGTTGCCACCGGTCCTCTCACTTTTAAATCCATGAAATCAGATATCAAACCCGGTCTGCTTATTTTCTTGTAGTCTATATCCTTCTCCCCTGTTAGAAACTTCACCACTGTGGACATACTTGGTCTTAACTTAGGACTGTCTTGTGTGCACAAAAGACCAATTTTTAGGTACTGACAAGCTTCCTCTGCGTCAAAGATTCCATTTAAACCTGAATCAACTAGATCCACGAGCTCATTCCGCTCATAAAGCGCCCAAGCCTGTTGAAAGGTATATAGAGGTTATCTTTCCAAAACAAGAGCTTAGAGACGGGTAAGATTGATCATACGGACTAGTCTGGCTAAACATAAGGTAAATGCAAGAATGGCCAATTCTGATGAGTAGCAAGACTTACTCTTTCCAGAAGATATTGATATTCCGTCGGCAACCGGGTGTTTTTGTTACTTCTTCCACTGACTATCTCCATCAGAAGGACTCCAAAGCTGTATATATCTGCTTTACGCGTCAACTGTCCCCTAACCGCATACTCTGGTGCTAAGTAACCACTGCCCAAAATTAGATGTAACACATGTTAAGACCTGCAGTTTTTAGTGGGGAATAAGGGAAAAAGGGAGAAAGAAACATATGGAACTCACATTGTACCAGCGACACGAGTGCTGACATGAGTCATGTTAGGTGGCATAAGCCTAGCGAGTCCAAAATCAGAGATCTTAGGAGATAGATATCTGTCGAGTAGAATGTTGCTTGCTTTGATATCTCTATGGATTATGTGTGGCCGTACTTCTTCATGAAGAAAGGCAAGACCTTTAGCAACCCCAACGCAAATATTGGCTCGACTTCTCCAATCAAACTGTATCCCACTCCGAGTGTAGCCACCAGCTGAAAAAAAAAATTCATTTGGTTAGGAATAACATTACAAAGCCAGAGAAGCTAACACTATAGAAACTAAGAGAATCACCTAGAAGCGTCTTATCAAGACTATTGTTCTCAAGAAAGTTGTAAACAAGAATCCTGTGAATCCCCTCCACGCAGCATCCATACAACTCAACCAAATTCTCATGTTGTATTTTGGATATCACATTGATCTCAGTCAAGAATTCTTTTACACCTTGTCTTGACTCAGCCGAGAGGACTTTGATAGCCGCTAGCTTTCCATCTTTAAGACGGCCCTAAACATTTTGAAAATTTGTTTCCAAAAGAGTTAAAAAACATGAAAGTGAGAAAGTGAAAAAAGAAGATTGAAGCAACTGAGTTAAATTATCTCAATTCACCTTGTACACAGAACCAAAACCTCCTTCTCCAATTTTATTTTCAGCACTGAAATCATCAGTGGCCTGACGTATCTCTCTGTATTTAAATATCTTTACGTTGTCTATCGCTGCTATTTCTGTATACATATCAAGCACTTGTAAGTTGGAGACACCCAGAAACAGGAGTATACAGGATTAACATTCCATCCTATTTAAAAAACCCTAGATCATGTATGTATCTGTACCTCCGTCAACTTCTCTAGCTTCTCCACTCAGACATGCGAACCAGGAGCAACCCATCAATGTAAGACAGAGACCTGTGACCTGTTTTTGCCATGAATTAACCAGAAGCAATTAAGAGATTTTGACTTGTAACTAGTAAAACAACCACAGATCGGTTTCAATTACTACTCAATTCCTCAATAGAATCACTGTCCAAGTCAGAAACCCTAGTAGTGAGGGGGACCAAAAATTAAAAAGCTGTGAACTTGGAATTTGGGTTTTGTCAAGACTCAGAACAAAAGCTAGAAACAGAAGCAGAGAAAATAAGAGAAACCCACCTCAGAAAGATCCTAAATTTGGAAGAGCGCTGCTGAAGCCAAGCAAAAGAGAGAGAGAGAGAGAGAAACTTGAAGCTACTTGGGAAGAGTTGGTATAAAAAGGCTGCGTCTTTATTACGAGAGATGAGAGAGTCCTTTGTCCCTCGCCGTGTGTGAAGATCAGATTACGGATTTGTTGAAATGGGAGACTAAAAGACGAATGAATGAAATAATGCATTAAGGAAGACCGTCTTCGTCTTGTAATGGTGGCGGGTAAAAGTCAATGCCCCCTAAACGTAACCAGACGTCAGCATTTAATACGTTCCTTGCTCCGAGTCCGACGACCAAATCTACTCTTTCTTTTTTTCCTTTTTTTTCTTCTTAATTTGTTTTTTTTTTGGCTCGTGTTTAAAATGCCTTTTAATGAATTATATGATTCGACTTTTAATTATTGACTCCTCCTTACTTTATGCTTCAGTCATGGCCTCATTGCCCATAATTCTTTCTCTTTTTTTTGGACATAAATAATTGTTTTTAAAAAAACTACTATTGTCTAGTTCATTTATAGTTGGAACTAAATTATTTGTCTTTTTTGATTATAATATTGCAATAATTGTTTTCAACATTGTATAGTCAGAAAAAGAAAAAATCTAGCATCTTTCGTCAAAAAAGATCCAACATGATTGATTATGTTTTGTACTATTTCTAATTTTAGTCTAATATATATATATATATATATATTCTTCATACAATTCAACGCGATCAAGTGTATTGACATAATTTTATTTTGTGTAATATGACAAATGAAAATTGTACAAGTTACAAAAATAGTGAAACATTGGAACTACAGACACTATAATCTTATGATTTGTTTGTCAAAATATATAACTTTGTATCAGTGATGTTGTACCATCGTAAAGGTTATTTGCATCTTCTTGATTTTGAAACCTTTAATTGATGCGTTAAGAGTCTATTTAACACGTTGTAATGTGAAAACGTGTTTAACAAATACTACTACAAAAACAGCATCACTTGTATAGTTGTATTAAAGAAAAAAGAAAATATGAGAAGTTTCAATGATCCATCCATTAAAATAAGGAATATAATATAGCGTTAGATGATGAAATACATAAAACAAAGACAGTAATTAGAGAGCCTAACACGGGTCAAAAAGTCAAAGGAAGGAAACCTTATCTACCAATTTCTTTCTTTTGTTCTACTCGTCGTCAGGAGGTATCGTCACGAACGAGACGGACGGAAATAATGGGACATGTGTTCACACCACGAAAATGAAGTACAGCTCAAACAAGAAACCAAACTCTTTAGATGAGTTCTCTCTCTCTCTTGACAGCTCAGTGAAGTTTTTATAAATTGAAACCAACATGTATTATAAAAGAAAATTTTAACGTCAGTTCCAACAGAATCAAAAGAGAGGTTTTTATAGTTTTTAGGGGTCAAAGTCTTCTAGCAATAATGGCGACATTCCTAGGTGAGATGCTGGGATCAAATATGGGAAGCATCATAACTTCAATGGAGTCACCTTGTTCTTGGAGAAACATTAGTCTATCAAGCAAGATTAATGTCTCAAGTACTGGTCCTAATGCAGCTCTAATAGACCAGTAAGGCCCTATCAGTTCCTGCATTTTTTTACATTTTTATTTAGTTTGAGAACACCAAATACAAGCATCCATCAATATATGAGGATCAGGGACAGAGGAGAATGCAAGAGAGGATGAGAAATAGCTTACAGTGAATGCATCAGCTTCATTCCATGTGGCATTCAGGTCGAGATCTTGAGGATGCTCTAGATTAAGGCTTGAAAATGCTGACAGACAAAACTTTTCGAAAGAAGAAAATGTGTCCGAATTCGAGCTTGTCTGCTTTAATGGGTTCTTGTTATCGTTGTCTGCAGTGAACTATAGATATAAGAAAAGTGATCTTGGTCTAATTTATTATCAAATCTCATCCATCGACCTACTGACCTTTCCTAGTTTTATCAACTGCTGCTGGGGTTTCGAGGGCTTTTCTTTGCTGTTGACGACGGAATGCCTTCCCTTGGCGCCCAATGGAAGGACTCGTCGCCAAAACCTCTGGATAATGTTTTGAGAGAACCTTCAAAGAGTAAATAGATTGTTACTTGTTAGAGATTATCACTATATAAATTCAGAATCAATTTGACAAAAAGTCTACTCACAAACAGAACCAAACCTATATTACCATTTGAAAAGCAGCACGAAAAGAATGCAACTCGAAATTCTGCAGACCAGCATCTTCTCCTAAGCTGCTCCATCTCTCAGCACTCTAAGAGAACTCATATAATTTCTTTACAAAATTAGATTACTGTGAAGAAAAATTATGATATAAAACAACAATGTTGCAGCATCCAAAACAGATAAAATAATGGACTATACCTGACAAGCCAGATCACGTGCATTTTTGCCAAGCGAAAAGTTCAAGAATTTGAGTCCAGCACTCATAGGAAAACCACATTTGGAACAAGAATTCTCACTGCTTTTTTCAGATAATAAGTTGTAACAGCAGCCAATGCTCACTACTGCTTTTACTTCTTCACACTCCATAAAAGTCCTAACGAAGTCAAGTTAGCAGACTGTTTCAGTGTTTAGGGACAATCAGGACCAAACTAATAACAGAACACCGGTGAAACAGTTACAGCAAGCATTTAAACTAACCTCAACATTGTAACAGATAGATCTCCACATGCATGAAGGCCAGCAAGAACAAGTGAACAAGATCTGATGGCATCATTTGGTGATTGTGATCTCCTTGGACCTTCATTCAACGCACTTGCATTTGAATCCAAGTCATTTTTCTCCAGAGGAACATCAGTCAAGGCTTTCAACATCTCTGTGGATAATACACGGCATGTAATCGTCATTGGAACATCAGGGCACTTGTTTCCTGAACTAACAGTGAAGAGGTTAAGTAGCATTAAAAAGTCTAAAAGACCAGAACTGTGCATCGAGAATAAGGAACATCTGTTACTTTGTAAAATGTTTAAATATAAAATTATAATCTGCAAGTATCTTACCCAGATTTACGCATCTGTGCAGCAAAATGCTTTCTGATACGTGCAGCACGTGCATCTGTTACCTTTCCATGATGAGAAGAAGAATCAATTGCAACCACTGAGTGCTTATATTGGAACGAAAGAACCTGCGCTAGATAACCCTGAAATAATATTTTTAACAAGTGAACAACATATTTGCCAATGATGTTATTTAACACAATTAGTTAAAACTATAAACTACAAAAAGTTACTAAAACTCAAATATAAAGCAAAAATCATCAGAGGAAAGGTTCATTATACAACCAGAAATAGAATCTACCAATGCAGCAGACAAAAGTAACCACGCAAATTATGAAAAAGGGAGCTCCAACACTGCTAAACATGAGAAAGGAACTGAAGATACCTGACCAGAGCCGACATCAACGACAGTAGGAGCTCCAACACTGTTAACGACTGAACTAACAACAGCGGAAAGAACTTCAACCTGCATGAACCTTTATAAGTGACTTACAGATCCATTCAAACAAAGCGACCAGTAGAAGGTACATGAAGAACCCGGAAGATACATTTAACAAATACTAAAACATAGGTTTACATGTGAAGTGACAAATGACATTTCCGGGTAAAGACCAGAACAGTTACAAAACATTGATAATCTCTTTTCAATTTAAGTTGGCGTTAGTCACCAAATCATACTACTGAAGGTCCATATCCAAAGAAGACATACTACTGAAAGACATGAAAATTCATCTAGGAAAGTGATAATAACAATATACCTCATGTTTTTTCTTTAGATTCATGCCCTGTGAAAGAACAGTGCTAAGCGGTACCATATCCACATCTGCAAGTACCTGCCAAAAGTAAAAAAATAATTAACCTTTGATGTAGTCTAGAATCTAAAATACCACCAGATACAGCAGAAACAGGTAAAGACACATTCCACCAGTCAGTATTCATACTCTATCAGAGGAAGTTAACATGGAGAAAAACCTACCGCATTACAATTCAAAGCACGTAAAATGTAGAGTAAAGAAAAAAACAATACCGCCTGTAAATCAGCTTGCTCTCTAGGAAACGATAGAGACCTCAACGTGTGAATAAAGTCCTTGAGTGAAGAAGGCCAGTGATCCTAATAAACAAATCCAATAACACAAAATTATTCAGAGGCATACCATCAAGCATAGTTAAAAAAATGGTACCCTTTTAATCAAACATCTCAATCATACAAGAACAGAACTTGACCTGAACACCACCGGAGGGAATAAGAAGAATGTTTTCTGGCTTCTCATCCTTTAAGCAACTCATCCATTCCTCATCAACAGCTTCCCATTGTTTATCCTGAAAACAAAACCCATTAATCAACTCTCACAACACAGCACAACACAACACAACACAACCCAGCTGCAAGATAAAAATTTCAGATTTTTGTTTCCTATAACCGACCATACATACCTTGAAGAAATTGACAACGTGAGCATTTATTAGGAAAGAATAAGGTTGAAGGAAATCGATAATGGCGGTGATCCATTCTAGGGTTTCGGCTCTCGTGTTGCAAGAATACTTGCTGCTCTTCATTTTCCCGATGACCTGAGTAGCAGCAACGATTCTAGTTTCCGCCGCAAAACGGCGACCAAATTGAACTGAAGAAACAAGCCGTCAAAATATTTTCTTAAAAAACCTCGCAACTTTAAAATTTATTCAATTTACCCCCAAATTATTTTATTCTTAACAAATACACCCCCACTTTGTCACGTGTCACAGTCTACAAGAGACTCTGACTTGGCTGGAAGGTTTAGACTCATGTCAGTATTTATCAGATGTATCACAATATTCTTCTGTGACTACCAAATACATTCTCTTGTTAACACTCTTCTTCACCTTCACCAAATGCAATTCTCACAAAGAAATGATTACAACACACAGTCAATTTTATAAACCATACTAGCATTTGATCCACGCTACGTGCGAAAGTTGGATGAGGGTATTTTTTTCTCGATTGTTTTGTTAATTTGTTTTTTGGTTATGTATTTTTCCTTTTTTTTTCATCTGGTTTTGTTGTTTGTATATTTTCCTTTGCTCTTTTTTGGTTTACTTTTTTTTATGTACTTTCAGCTAGTATAATGTAGTCATTTTTTTTTATAATAAATTTACATCATCATCATGATCTTTTTTTTGTTTTCAAAGAATATAGAATTAGAAGTTAAGTTTGTATAGTAATAATTGTTGTCTCACTTTAGTCGTTAGTTGTGCTTAATTAAAATTATTTTTCATTTTGTCGTCGGACTGTTATTTGGTTTTATTATGTGGTTGTAGATAATCTTTTAATTATTTTCTTATTTAATTACTAACTTGTGCAAGTAGTTTTTTGTCAATGCTTGTGTGTTTGTAGTGATTTGTTAGTGGTTTTTGATTAAAAATATTTGTAAATCTCAATTACTTACAATTATGTTTTTTTTTTTTTTTTTGTGTTTCTGCCGTTGGGACTTATTTTCTGCAAACCTTAAAGTTGTATTGGCCCGTTGGGTATTTAGTGGTATGTCATTGAGGTGGGAATGACTTTGTTCCCTTTGAAAATATGATGTCTCGTGAACGGATAGCAGAGAAGTCATTTTTCCAATGTACAGGACAATAAGAGTTTTGAAACTATTTCCTTGATGCTTCTAATCCTTCTTCATTCATCTCTTTCATCGATGTACAAACTTTATTTTTTATTTGGTGTATTTAGGTGTTTTCCTCTTCGTTTCGCATCCGTAGGGGGTAATTGGTTCTCCCCTTATGTTTTCGTTCAAGTTAAGTGTTAATTGGTGTGGAAATCTGTTCTTTTTTGAAATTGTTTTCTTCCTTTCATTTTCTAATTAATTTATCCATTGTTTTTGAGATCTTAATTTTAAGTTTTGTTTCGGTTGGCCACATAGTGTGGATTTCGATTGGATGTAAATTGTGTGTTGTAAAATTAAATTTTCGCCTCTATGATGCTTTTTTAAAAAAACATTTTGGGTGTGTATTTTTGTGTCTGGTTTAGTAAGTCATTCAATTTAGGTCTAATGTGAACAAAATGTGGAACTTAAATTTCAGCTTCTTTTCCTTCAACTAATGGTGTATGTATCTCTTACATTTTTTTCTATTTGGTGATGGTTTTCTCAATCGCTGGCGACTAATCTATATATACATTTTCCAAGTACATTTAGCAAATAAATCATGAAATTGCCACCTATTTACAAGACTGCCATTAGCATTAAATATTCATATTTTATAATTTACAATAATTTAAAATATTATAAGGTTTTCAATTTTTGTAAACAATTATTCTCCCATAATACCAACTTTCCAAAAAAATCGGAACCACTACTATTTGCATTAAATACTAATTTGATAATTAATTAAATAAATATAACTTTCCTTAAATTTGAAAAAAAAATCTTCCTAATCAAAGTAATAATATTTTTGCGGGTTAAAGTTATTAAATCTGTTGCGGATCAGACCTCACATGGCGGGTTAACACATATTATCACGTTTTCACCATTAAAACAAAACTAGAAGAATTAAATTAGTAAAATGTTCACATATCCTAATCCTGTAAACTCAAGCGGGATATATGGGTGCAGACTATATACTCCCATGGGGCCATGGGTTTTGTAGGATAAGTTTTTTTGGCTTAAAGTAAAAAAATCTGTTCCAAAACCGATGTGACATTACGGGTTTGAACTAACACTAAAAATCTTAATTTTTGCCATATATTATAGATTTTTAACTCACAAAATAATTAACTATCCTACGAAACCCGCAAAAATATATACATGTCCGCAACCGTTTTAGTATATACATTTTATTAATTTTTTAATAGTATAAATATTTTAACTTATAAAATATTTAAAGAAAAAATAACTAATATTAATGATAATTATTTCAAAACTAAATATACATATATTTACTAAAATATTTAAATGTTTTAGAAACAGAATAAAAACAAAAATAGTCCTGCGGTGTACCGCGGGTTCAAACTTAGTGTTAATTGAATTTCAGTTATGTTTCCCTGATCCTCTGTAAGTGTTTGTCTTTTTGTCGTTTGAGTTTTTTTTTTTTTATGATCTAGGTGTCCCTGAAGCTGAAGACTTTTTTGCATATGTCTATCTCCTGGTAGTCGTAATACTTTTAGACCTGTTTTTGAGATGGTTTGTGGGAAGTTTCTTCAATATATGTTAATTTTGTATGTTCTATTTTTGTTGTTATGGTAAGTGGTGGACTTTTTCCAATTGTTTAAATTCTTGCTATACTTCCAGTTATGTTCTCTCGTTTGTATTTTTGACGGCGGAGTGGAGGTTCGTGGAGAATAGTTTTATTTATACAGCATATAAAAAATGTATTACTAATGGATTGGGATTTAAAGAAATATGTAACTGGATTTTTAAAAAAAAATGAAACAAAGAAATAGGTATTGTTTTGTTTAGTGGGTTGTGTGAAAAATTTAATAAGATAGTGGATGACAGCACCATGAGTGAGGAAAGGTAACTTTATATATATTGATTCTAAATAGAATCAACCAGAAATTACAACAATATCTTTGTCTTATCATTCGTTCTTTTTGTCTCTGTAACAATTATTTTAAGGAAAATAAATCTTGAATTCAAAATACAAAAATGATGGCAGACAATGAAGGAAGAAGAACGCCGTTAATGAATCTTGGGGTTCAAGTGTCGATGAGAGTGTTAGCCTTTGGAGCTGCAATGGCCTCGTTGTTGGTCATGATCACTAACCGTGAAGTCGCCTCTGTTTATGGCATTGCTTTTGAGGCTAAATACAGCTACTCCTCTGCCTTTAGGTACATATATTTTTAATTCATTCTCTCTTTTTTTTCCTATCACCAGCTAATAGCCTGCATGAAATTTCATCATTCACGTATTGAAAGTCACGTAGAAAAATAAAATCACACAAATACGGTGAAAAGGGTTGAAAGTTGAACAAATTCAAATGAGAAACATCCCTCACGTCTTATATTTATTTTACCACGTGAAACTAAAACAAGGACAACTTTAAGGTTCTCTCGAAGATTCAACATTTCTTTTGGCAGATTGCTTCTGGTACTCTTCCTGTACTAGAACGGCTAGCGTATCGAGGTATCCGATGTGATACTCTGTGTAAACGGTGTGCTTCGGCTACTGAGACCATTAATCACGCTCTTTTTGAGTGCCCGCGCTCGCGGAGTATCTGGGAGCTGTCTTATTTATCACTAGATCTGGAAGGATTCTCATATGCTTCAATCTATACGAATCTGGATTTTTTATATTGGCGGGCGGCATCGTAATCAGGGATTTCTGATATCACTTTTAGTCTTCCCTGAATACTTTGGTCAATCTGGAAAGATAGAAATAAAAAAGTTTTTTAGGGAACAAAGGCCGACCCGATAGATATTCTAAATCAGGCGACAAATAACAAATTATTGTGGGATGACGTCAAATCTTTCACCAGGAGTCATTCGACTCCTCCGGAGTCTTTGGATGTTAGGGAGCCCTCTCCCTGCTGTCAGATCGATGGTTCATGGAAAAGTTCGGATGCCCTCCAGGGTTTGGGATGGTGGTTCTGCAACAGTGAGGACTTGACGCTAATCCTGGGAGCCCGGAGTCATAGACGCGGCCTTACTCCATTACATGCTGAGCTTCAAGCTCTGATCTGGGCTATGGAGTCTCTGTTGACTGCAGGGGTGGTTTGTAAAGATTTTGAGACGGATTGTGCAGAGTTACTCGCGATGGTGCAACAGCCCGAAGATTGGCCAGCTTTCTCGAATTTACTGGAGGATTTTTCGTGGATCAGATCAGCTTATCCCTCTTTCACCATGCACATGATCTCTCGTGAGTCTAACACAATGGCAGATTGTTTAGCTCGTTCTTCAAGATCTTTAATTTCTGAAATTTCTTTTGTAAGCTCTTTTCCTTTGGCTTGGTCAACCCACCTAGGAGTTCTCTTTTAATTTTTAATGTTTGGTTGAAAAAAAATAAAATAATAATAATAATAATAACTATCTAAAAATGAATTAAGTAAAATAAATGAAAATTTTAAAATAATAAAAAATAATACTTCTTCCGTTTCATAATATAGGATGTTTTAGTTAAAACACGCATATTAAAAAAATAGTTACTTTTTAAAAGTTTAACCAATCATAAACAAGACTGCATAGTATAAAATATAAAATTAATCTAAAAGTTGCATAGAAAGTTGGAAACATCATATATTATAGAACGGAGGGAGTACTATAAAGGGGCATTTCCTTTTTCCATATCTCTTTTTAAAAATACCCCTTCATGTTGACCATTTTTAAAACTACCCCTCTTTATATACAAAATGACCAAATTACCCTTTTTGAGTGACAGCAAGAATGTACAGTCATCAAAATCGATAATATTTTCCCGCCAAAAAAATTTCCCGCCAAAAAAATTTCCCGCCAAAATCGAAAATTTTTCCCGAAAAAATTATTTTTTCCCGCCAAAAAAAAAAATTTTCCCGCCAAAATCGAAAAATTTTCCCGCCAAAAATATTGAAATTTATACCTTTTAAAAACCTTGTAAATGCTTTTAAAAAACTTTTAAAAGCGTTTACAAGGTTTTTAAAAGGTTTTTAAACACATTGTAAACGCTTTTAAAAACCTTGTAAATGCTTTTAAAAAGCTTGTAAATGCTTTAAAAGGTTTTTAAACACCTTGTAAACGCTTTTAAAAACTTTTTAAAAGCATTTAAAAGGTGTTTAAAAACCTTTTAAAAATTTTATAAAAACTTTTACAAGGTTTTTAAAAACATTGTAAAAGGGTTTAGAAGGTATTTAAAAACCTTTTAAAAACCATTTGAAAATCTTTTAAAAACCTTTTAAAAACCTTTTAAAACCTTTTAAAAACCTTTTAAAAATCTTGTAAAAGCGTTTACAAGTTGTTTAAAAAACCTTTTAAAACTCTTTAAAAAATCTTGTAAAAGCCTTTACAAGGTGTTTATAAGGTAGAAACCTTATAAAACCTTTTAAAAACCTTGTAAATTTTTTTTGGCGGGAAAATTTTTGGCGGGAAAATTTTTTTTTTCAAAATTTTTTATCAAAAGTTTTTTGATAAAAAAAATTTTGGCGGGAAAATTTTTTTGAAAAATTTTTGGCGGGAAAATATGTCGGAAATGTTTTGGCGGGAAAATTTTGTTTTTCTTTTTATTGAATAAAATAATTTTCATCTAAGGGTAAAATGGTCATTAAAAATTAAAAGAGGGCATAAATAAAAATGGCCAGAAAAGAAGGTATTTTTGAAAAGGGGTATATCAAAAGGGGCATTTTTAACAAATTCTCTACTATAAATTTGTTTCAGTAATAATGTTATTATAAGAACTATAACCAAAAAATAATTCTATTCCAAAATTTAGAATGGGTATGAGTTTTAGTTATGTCATTGTATTTATAAAAATTTAAATATGAATATAAAATTGAAGTGAAACATTAGTTTCTAAGAAACATATACCATAAAGATTTATTATGGTATATCTCATAAGGTATATTATCAACTGGAGCTACAATTTTATAACATGATATAAAACATATATAACAAATATAAGATATATATATTATCAAATACTTTTAACCCAAAATATTGGCAAAAACAACATATTTAGGGGATTGGTTTGAGATTTTAAGAGAATTTTAATGACTTTAAATAAAATCATGGAAAGTAGAACATTGAGGATTCTAAGGGATTGTTTAGAAAGTTTTTAAAAATCTTGCTGATTTATTTTTCCTAATCTTGTAAAATCTCTCATAAAATCTTGTAAAATATTTCTCAAAAAATATTGCACAATATTCTTTCATTGTTGTATTGTCGAAACATAAGTTGTTGGTTTTCTTTTTCTATCTAATAAAAGACAAAAAAAAATCTCTATTTATTTCTGGGTTGATCACGATCAAATCTGATTGTGATACAAAGTTCAAATCATTTTTAATACTCTGTTTCAGAAACTCCAGTTTTGAACATTATTGATATGAGAAACTGAAATTGTATTACAGATTTTTGTGTCAATAGCTGAGTTACCAAGTCTTCCACAATCAAGCTTGAGGCTTGAAAAGTTGATGATTTGGATACAACAATGGTAACAGTTTCCATTGACAATGAAACATTCTGAAACCCAAACCAACGAGAAATTAGACCAAATTCACTCTAATTCCCAATATAAACTCTAATATTTCATAATTTTTCGAGACACGGGCATTACATTCCGTATCCAGAATCTGATCGATTTCAAACTGTTTCTCTTTAGAAACTTTGTCACAGTCTCCATGGAATCAGACTCCATTGTAATAATGTTTCTTATTTTTCCCAACGCCAAAAGGGCAATTGACCATCAATTTCAATTCGAAAAGAGAGTCTGAGGAATTGGTTAACTGAAACAGTTTGGTCAAATCAAACAACAGATTTGGATAACAGAGACTCTGAGGAATTGAACAGACAAAGGGGGGGAGGGGGGGAGAGAGAGAGACGTAGATGAGGAGAAGAAGGAAACTCATAAATTCCGTCGTCGTTGTTTTCTTTTGGAATAAGTCGATAAATTTGCATAAGACAATAAATTTGTTGGATTTAGTTAATGTAGCCCATTAACCATTTACTACAAACATAACACACAGCCCATTAACTATTTAAACATCGGATAAATGAAAGAGAGAAAAAAACAGAAATAGAATTCATAAATGCCATGTGGCAAACAGTAAGAGCTTTCTTAGAAGTGGAAGCATACTTTATTATATAAGATATATAAAAAATATTTTTATTATTGTTGAAAATATTATAAGAAACATATTAATAAAGAATTTTTTTAACTAAAACTGGTT
This sequence comes from Camelina sativa, assembly GCF_000633955.1. Taxonomy (NCBI): domain Eukaryota; kingdom Viridiplantae; phylum Streptophyta; class Magnoliopsida; order Brassicales; family Brassicaceae; genus Camelina; species Camelina sativa. The sequence goes on along the minus strand of NC_025701.1, from coordinate 7,658,663 downwards.
TATAAATTAACAGATTAATAAAGAAGTTTCACTTGTTAATTTAAATTAATATTGCCTTCAAAATTAATAAATTGAATGACATATATTTTTGCAGCCTTCTTCAATATATTAAATAAGATTATATAATATATTTTAATATTTTCTTACATAATTAAAATCACATATTAAGTTTAAATTCAATAAATAGATTTTTTTTTTTACGTTTTAAAATCAATATGTCAATGTGTTACCAAAAAAAAAATCAATATGTCAATGTTGCCGGCAAAAATAAAAACCCAGACATGTAAAGCGAAATTTTATTTCCATTAAGATAAAGTTTCTTTCCTCTCAACTTTACATGGTAATCATTAATCGATGTTTAATTGGTAAAACACTTCGACAAATTCAAATTAGCATATTATTAAAAGCAAAAGGAATCAAAATCTTCTGAAACAAAATATTGTTCTCGTTACTAACAGGAGAATTCTGTTTATTTCTTTCCTTGATACCTTCCTCGCAATTGCCTGGTACATCCAAAGCAATACCAAAATCACTATTAGCGCTTTCATAATCTTTCGATCGAAAGCTCGCTAAAGCAGTGTGTAACGAATCATTAGCATCGCCATAAAACTCAACGCAATCGCGTAGCTCTGCTTCAATACTTCTATATCCCTTGCCCTTGAGGATATGTTCAACGATTCTTTTAACGTTTATAGCTTGTGCTTCAGCGTTCTTCGTCGACGCTAGGATCAAACCTTCGAGGGTGGTTGCGGTTTTGCTTTGTGGATCTTGTGTAAGAGAATCGACGCAGAACTTGTATATCAAGTTCGAATCTTTCATGGCTGCTTTCTTACAAGAATCTTGAATGAGAGTTTGAGCAAATGCAAAACCGTTCAAGAGAAGAGAGAACATAACCAATGAAACTAAGAATTTCATCTCTTATTATTTTATTTTTCTTTGGAGGAAGTAGAGAAAATAAGAATTGATTGATGAAGAATATGTTCACTTTGTGTTGCAATTTATAGTAAAAATGAACATAGAAGTTTATGGTAAGACTCTTTGACTATGTACAATGGATGTGTTGAATCATTAATTCAATAGTTGAACTCATTTAATGAAGGGGTTGAAAATGAAAAAAAAAAAACTATGTTGAATAACAAAAGTTGGGACCACTAGAACACATGGTGCATTATTATTGGTGGTTAAAGTTCTTTATAATTTTAATTCATTCTAACTATTTGACATCAATTATTTGATAGTAATCAAAGTTTTATTTTATTTTGCTTTACATAAAAATTTATTATTTTCATACTTTATAAATAGAGACTTTTTTTCATTTCATTTGACCATATAAATGTTTTTTCTTTTACTATATTTTCTATTAACCTCCAATTTTATTTATTTTAGTAATGAATGATTCTTCTCCTTATTACTTACAAAACAAAAAAATTCATAATAATATTATTAGTTTAAGAAAGATTTGTTAATTCTTTTGTTAATATATTTTCAATTAATAATTCTTATTTATATGTAATTATAAAAACATAATACAAAATAAACATATAGAATAAAAGTAATGGAGCAATGTGTTGAATTTTATTAAACAAAACCATTATAGATGATAAAATTGTATGAACGTTGAATTATTAGGTAAAGGAAAAATAAGATGATGTGGAGTGGTAAAAAGTGAAAAAGATGGTACTGAAAAACAAAATTAATGTATATATCCTCAATTCTTCATTAGACAACCCTTAATGGGTATTTTAACTTTAGAATAATATTAGTTTAATTTAAGAACTACACTAACTATGTATGTATTAATTTTTCTCACTCCACTGGTGAACCTTAAAATGAGTGTCTTAAAAATTTAAAACTAATTATTTATATAAAATGTGTTTTTCTAGTATAAATTATAATGTAACAAATGTTAATTAAAATTTATATTAAATGAAAATATAAATATAAATTATAATTTTAGTACATTTTATAAAAACATAATATATTACATGATAAATGGGAAACTCACAATCTGAAGGCTTGCCAAAGCTTTAATGGAAAAACTCCTAATCTTGGATTGGATTTCTTCCTCATGTGGCATGTACTATGATGCATCCAAAACCTGACCACAAGAAACAAACAAGTTACATAAGAATCACGGCAGAAATATTCTTGACAAAGTCTACAGTCACAAGACTCACAACAAGTGCAAGTGTGAGCTGAATGCTTGGTCACAGTTCAATAAAGTGAAGTACACAAGTGAAGAAAACACTGGAGTCATTTAATTCAGATAACCACACTTCGGCTAGGCAGCGTGTGGAGTCTTGGATGCAAGATGGCTCCAATCTGACAGATGTGGCACACATACATCATCAGATGATCTATACAATTAACTACAACTTCCTACGAATGTAGTTACATGTTCTCTGACAACATACTTCAATGATGCAAGGCAAGCAACAACAAACAACAATGCCAATGAAACATAAAACATTGCTTTTAGCCAAATTCATATCACATAAAACAAAACATTTACATCACAATCATTGAAGTTAAACCAATATACTTGTTGTTTTTGTTCTCTATTTGTCATAGCTCCAAGTAAGCTATCCAGAGAAAGTAGTATATTCTTACAAAACAATATCAAGTAAGCAATCTAGATAAGAATCTTGACTAGTGATATTGATCGCATCCATGCTTAATAGCCTGCCCAAGAAGAATCCCAAAATTTACCAGAGGTGATAGGCAAGTGTATTTCTGAGAAAAATTCAAAAATGTATTGAAGAAGGCTTAAAAACATAATCTGAATCTCCCAAGCCTTTTTTAACTCTACTTGACCAATGAAGTTATCAAACAGTGCTTCTGAATCATAAAAAAATCGATTAATCAAGTTTACCTTTTTCAATAATCTGATGTTGAATCATTACATGCATTGTGGTGATAGCACCTGAGAGATTACAGAATGGACTCCTGCAATCTCTACTCACGCTTATCAAGTTCACATCTTTCACCGTATTTCGCCTGTTCTCCTTATCTGCTCATCATCATACAACCGAGCAAAACCATAACTATGGAGGAAGAGGGAAAGATTTAAGTAGTATATTAAAAAACTAATTATCTATCTTCATATTTTTTAAGTATATTTTTATATCATCTTTACGGGTCGGGTCAACATTGAAATATATAACCCAAACTAGTAAAACAAGTATATTGAAGCTCCTAAAGTCATCCACCTCATCAATATCCTATGGAAATGATTCATTAATTATATTAGTTTTTATATATATGGTCATTCATCAATATCCTAATATTTTTAATTTCTATCATTGAAGATAAATATGGATTAATAAATATCATACTATTCATCTAGATTATAATCATTTAATCCGAAATTATAACTTTATACCAAAATTATTTAAAAATAAATTTTAATAACATATATTAAAATTTAATAAAATTAGACAGTTATTTTTAATAAAATGTACATACTTATAAATCTTTCAAATTGAACACCTATTTATTTAATAACTGATAATGTAATTTTCTGCAAATACAATAATATATATATAAACAACGAATATCATTTTACAATTATATATAAAAATATACAAAATATTATCATGTGGCGTATCACAAAGTCAATCCTAGTATTATTATTTATTAGTAAAAAGCGGAATCGATCCCTGGTATGTTTACACAAAAATTCTACAATTGGACTTACCACAGGCCACTGCACTAAAGTCAATTCACGTCAATTCTAGTATTTTATAAAGTGCTAAATATTTACACGAAAATTTGGGTATTTACCCGAAAACTCGAGAATTTACCCGAATATCATTTACAATTATATATAAAAATATACAAAATATTATCATGGTGTATCACAGGGTCAATTAGTATTTTATAAAGTGCTAAATGTTTAAAATATGCCACTAAAAAAGTTAAGGATTGATGATAATTGATGAGTTAGTTTCTTATTGGCCAAACAAAGTATCTGGTTGACGGGTTATTAGAAGGTTTGTTTGTCTCGCGAATGAGTTGGGGCCATATTATAGTTATAATTGGGCTTTTAAGTGTTTCTGCAAAGAGAGGAAGAAGAAAGATTAGGGCAAGTCAACAAAACAGTGACACACTTAGTCAAAACTCGGATGAGACATAACTTGGGTTCATGGAAAAATCGATTGTGATTTAATTTGGGGATTCGACTAGGGTGATTCTTTCACAATAACAAAGTGTTATTGAAAATGTTTGAACATTTTATGCCATTGTGAAAAATCTGTTTACAGTTATTATTTTTTAAGTACCGTGTGAAAAATCTGTCATACTTATTTAGTTATCTGTATGCTAATAACGTTTTTGTGTTTGGTGTTAAAGAAATACAAAAAACATTTTTCTAATCATTATATTTGTAAAAATGCAGTTATTTGTCAATTTCAATTTAGTCTTTTAGACGTTATTACTTCAGCCAAATATATGGTTTGGATTTAAGTCCAAAAATGCAATTTCGTACGTATCCCTCTTGTATTATGCAATATATATATATATATATATATATATAAATATTTTCTATTATCCCTAATAATATATATATTTAGAGAGATTCAAATATATGAAACTAGTATTGGACCCCGTACTTCGTACGGGAACAAAGTAGTTTTAAGATCAAGTTGTGAAAAATCAAACATAGAATACTCTTAATACTTCAAATATGACTTAAATTATGAGCCTCGAAAGTCTAGAGTAAGATATATGCAACAATGAAAATTTCAAAAAAAATAATAGCAATAGTTCATCATTGTTATATATGAAGTAAATCCCATTAACACTAACTCATTTTTCCCAGCAAAATACAATACTCATGTTTGGAGGATAAAAGTTTGAATTTTGTTTCCTCCTCTTGTAATATTTTGATGCTGTTGTTCTCGTTTTGATACACCTTAGCAAGGAAATCATTTCTCCATCCACATTGTTGTAATGGCTGAAAGTCTGAAACTAATAATCAACACCTGCAAGAAAGAAACTTTTAGTTAAGATGGGTGAGATGAGAGAGATAGGTTATAGAAATGAGAAACAGAGTATATGAAAATCAGAGTCATATCTAGAAGTAGTTAGATTACGCAAATACTGAATGAAAAACAAAAACAAATCAAAATCAAGTAATCTACTAATATAATTACAAAGATATTACAAAGTTAACACATGGGCTCTACAGATCCTTGAAAAAACAGATTTTAAATCTTCATTATAAGTCACCTAGCAATTATTTTAGGGAAACATATCAGTTTTAAAATAGAAAACTACACACATTATGAATATATATATCTTTCAATCAGCAAATATTCTACATGATCTAATATTCAAATAAGCATTTGAATAACACACAAAAGATTGAGACTGGAAGTAGTAAGAGCTCTTACGTTCATCAGGTTCACGAACTCTCTTTACTTTTCATTCATGTATTTCTCGTTACCAAATACCCGATGCATCGTGGTAGTACTCATACCTATCACAAATAAATCAAACAATGCTTAGATTTGTCCACTTGAATAAGATCTCAACTGAATTCAAAGATTCACAAACCATAATTATCATATTTGTAGTAGCAGAATTCAAAGATTCACAAACCATAAATTACCATCAGCATTTTTAACTAGACTCATGTGAAACCAGAGAGAATAAATATGCGAGAGAAAATACATTTGAATAAAGAGTAGTGAAAAACTTGGATGGACTTGTTTGATAGATTTGTCAAATATAACTGTAGTTTATATAGCAAACAGGAGATGAAAAAAAATGATGTAGATGAGAGGAATACAAAGAAAGATTATGAAGAACCCGAATTTGGATTTTAAATAGAAGATGGATCGGTTGTAAATTACGCTGAAAGTGGAGGTGTTTAGTGGGAGTAAAATTAGGGATATAGTTATTTACAGCTTTTGTCAGTAAAAAAAAACTGTAAAATACAGAGAAACAATAGAAAGCCTATTTATTGTAATTGTTTTTATTTGATTTTTTTTCTTAAACTAAATATAAATTAAAATATGATTTGTCAAACTTTTATTGGACAGATGACTTGTACTTTATAGGATAAAAGATTAGTGGAAAACATCATCGAACAGAAAACTTTTAGCAAATCATATCGATTTATCTACAAAAGAATACTTAGCGTAATGAAGTTTACTTGTTGTGTGTGACTATGAATGATTCGATGGAAATTAGTTGATTTTGTCGACTTATTTTTCTTCTTCTTTTCATACTTTGATTAATTAAGCTTTTAACTTGCACGAATGGTTCTCTTGTAAGAACGGAATCCTTGAATTCAAATTAGTTAATTATAAAAAGACAAAAAAAAGATTCCATGTTTTGATGAGATTAGTGGTTTTGATTCAAATTAGTTACGTACTACTGTACGTAACTAATAAAGAGTAACAACGTAGTCTACGTTTAAGAAATACGATTATTATGTTGCGCTATAGGCGAGGAAAAAAGAAAAAAAAACGCATTCTCTCAAAGGCACTAATATCGAGGAACCAACCCCAAAAATCTTCTCTGACGCCGGTGTAGCCTTTGCTCACCGGCGTCGGGAGCTCTCTACTTCTGCCCTCTGTTTTGCTATTGCTCCTTTTGGTTCTCTTTTTTTCTCCCCGTTTAATTTTTTGTTTTGGTTACAAAATCCCCCAATCCCCTCAGATCCCGGCGAGATATCCAAAGACAGCGTTAAAAGACGCAGGAGGCTTCCGGTGAACCCCCTCTCCTTTTCTCTGAATACTTCAACCGGCAGAAAGGATCCACAAACAACCAACATGCGGAACTTCAGATCTGGATGCCCGCTCCTCCCTGGAAAAGCCTATTCTGAGGCACCGAGGTCAGCAGACGAGATCCTCGTTGGACCATCTGTTTCACCCCACCCGGTGGAGACGCCGACGGCACACGGCGTTTCCTTCTACAGGCGAAGCTGTCATCCTCCCATCTATGGAGTGTTTTTGTGGTCCCATGTCCCAGTCACTTACCCTCCCTCCGGTTTGCTTGTGTTGAAACCTTGTCCACCTGAGATGTTCTCTATCTTGCAAATCTACTCACCATCTCCGGACAACCGCCGCCGCATGCACACTCCAGCTAGGTCAACCATCAAGGAAAACAATTTTCTTCTGGTGGGCCTTGGCTCTTTTAACGGCCCATTAACATTTAACCAAACCAAGGCCACAAATAAAAAGTCCAAGTTAATTCTTTATGAACCTTTACTCAAGCCCGGCTCATTGCTCCCTCATTTGGATTGTAACAGAAGCTGCTTACTCTGCATATCGATAGTTATGAGTTGGGTTTGTGTAGATCTTTTTCAACCCCTGGTTCAAAGCGTTTTATCCATGATAATCACTCTTCACCTAAGCTCTAGGCTTCTTGGAAAATTGCTTCTGGTATCAGACCAAATCTATGGGGTGAGGAAGGACGGCATTATGACCACGCCTCCACGGAGCGGTGGTTACCGACACCTCCTCAATCCCCTGCTTCCATATCCCGAGTTCACTAAGCCTTACCGTGTTCCATCTGGCTTTATCCGGGAAGGAATCTATACTTTGATGGCCCCAATTCCAACCTGTTTCAGTCCCAGGTACGGTTACTTAAATCTCTTGTTGCCATCAATCGCTAGCCAATGGTTTGATCAAGATTACGAACTCTATGATTGCCATGTGAGTAGTAATTCATCATTGTTGCTTTGGTGTCACGTATCTTTGAGAATCCTGGTAATAACAACCCTTTTGGTCCCGATCTGTGAACCCTTTTGCTTGTATTTCTATGGTTATTGGATCATGTTTCCAAGTCGTCCGAGTTATGGTTATGGCTTTGGTCGTTTCAAGGTCACTTCATACCATCCGGCATTTATACCAAAGATCCTCAAGCAGCAGAGCATCCCAAACCCTGCTCGAAACCCTGTTAAGCTTCTACCTCGTGTAGACCTTCTCAAACCGGTGAGAAGTTGCAGTCTTGACCCCTTCACTAACGCCAAAATGTCTCATGACTATGGCTATTTCTCATCCACTGATTTATTCATGGAAGAGTCTATCGACAGTCTTGACCTCACATGTACCAAGCTCCTTCAAGAACTTGGCTCAAAGCTCTCAAGAACTTACTGCCGATTAATCCTATCTTTACTGTATCTCATTTGTATTGTGGCATTGGGGAATGCCTTTCCATCTTGTCTTCTAAATTATGCTTGTATGAACCTTACCTCTATTGAGTAAATGAATGCAAGTTGTTTGACAAAAAAAAAAAAAAAGTGTTCCGCTATAGGCCTCGATAAAAAAAACCGGAAAAAAAATCAGAACCAAAACCGATTCAAGAAATAGACCCAAATCCGAACACGAAAGTTTGGATTTATCCTATTGAGTCCTATACTCCTCTATTCAAAAATCCGAGTCTGAACTCGAACCTCAAATTATCAAAAACAAAAATACATAGTAATAATTTAGGATGTGAATACTAGATACCACAACTTGAGCAGAGCACACACCGTCACAAAAACGCACCGTTTACAAGGATGGATGGATGGATGGTCAACAATGGTGGGAGACTCGACTCGGAAACCTCTGCACAATGGAGAGACTTCCCTAGAGAGTTTCTTTATAAAAACGAAGTCGTATCAAGAAGGTATACGTAGATGAAAAAGACAGAAGGGCAACAGCGAGCCGTGTCTTCCATAACTGAGAATATCTATATATATAGATTCTAAACACATAATGTAGAAGATAACAAAAGAGTATTCATGAGACTTAAAAGTTAAAACTAAACATCCGTTACATAAATCCATATATAAAAACTGACTACTATAACTTAAAAGCAATATTTGGTTTCCCCCTTCATGGATGGATGTAGACACAAACTTTTAGTTTACTTTTGTTTTTGTTCTTCTTCTTCTTCTTCATCATTTTCACCGGTTTCATAGTCATCAACATCTACAACGACTTGAGGGAAGGCTCTGAATTCGCTACACATGTCATGACCAAATATGACAACATAAAAGGTCCTATCGGAGTCATAGATGAAGTTCAAGTACTTGCCATCTTCGAGATTGTTATCTCTTACAAAATTCTCCCAACCAAGCGTTAGCAACACTTTCTCTCCTCTTTTCTTCATTCTAACCGTCCAACATCTCCCACTATAGTCTAGGAGGTCCACCGTAATTGGCAATGGATCTGGGAAGTATTCGTTAAATCCCAATGGAATCGCCTAAAATCAAACACAGAACAGAAAAACAAAACAACTCTTAGGAAGGAGACAAGACCAGCAAGGCAGAAACAAGAAGCTCTAGGCTGTTTGAGATCTGAGTATTATTGGTGTTTACACTACCAAAGAGATGTTTGGTTTCAGCAGCTAGAGCAAAAGTAATTCAGTTTAAATCTTGCAAGATTCAGTAAAGACAGTCTATAACATATTGAATCAACACAAAAGGCAAATGAAAGATTTATAACAAATACACACATCATTATTTTACAAAAGATCGAGAGAAGGAAGGAAGAGATTCTCACAAATGATTTAGATGACTTCTGCGAGATGAAAGCCTTCATAAACCGAACCTCCTCACTAATAAAGGCAGCCATGGAAGAAAAGAGTGAGAGACCAAATGTAGCTACGAGCAAAGTCCAGAGATGGAAGAGAAAGGAACAAAGAGAGATGTGTAGTTTATGGAAAGAGAAGACACTTTTAAAACCAACCCTTTTGTTTGTAATGCACAAACACAGAGAGACAGAGACAGAGACATTGAGCTTTAATGGTGTGACTAATCTCGACTATTCAATTTTCTCACCAACTACTGTATTAAATTTTTTATTTGTAAATAAAAAAGATAGGAAACTTGAATTTGTCGTTTTCTTGAAAAAAGGAATTGATGTCATACTATAAAAACAACAACTTGCAACACCTTTTTGACCAGTCTCAGTGTCTCACACTGCTTTGCTAATTTTACAAGGCCCATCACCGATGAACTCTTATTTAATATTATTATTGGGCCAAATGATACAACCCATTAGCCCAGTAACGAGCCTCGAGCTAGCAACTCAAAAACCCTAGAGTTCTCCGCTATATAAACCTCAGATCTTTAGATTGTACGATTCATAGTTCTCCTCGAAATAGTTTTAGCTCTAGAAATTTCAATATTAAAAAGTTTTTTTTTGGTAAAGCTCGATTCGGTTTTTTTTTTCTTTATCTTGAAAAGTTCTTTGTCGATCTGTAGAAGTATCGTTGGTCTTCTTAAAATTTAAAACTCGATTTTTTTTTTGTTTTTGTCTTTTGTTTTATTTTCAAAAGAAGAAGAGGGGGATGATAATGATGATGAAAGATGATTCCATAGAACAATCCAACTCTGACCATCATTGATGATCATTCCATCATGCACTACCATCTGAATCTTCTTCCCCTCTCCCCTTCACTCTTTTTCGTCTTTTAATGATTTTTTAAAAACTTTTATTTGCTAAGGAAGTGCTTTTTTTTGGATCCTGTTTCGGCATAAACATGTGATAAGATTCGTTCTAATTACTACTACAGAGTACAGACCATTGGTTCTGATTAATTATGTTTGTGATTTCTGTGAATAATCTTTCAGTAGTTTTGGATTACTTCTCGTTTACGCTCATAAGCCGGTAAATACATATATGATTCATAATCCTAAAGATCCAATAAGAAAATTTGATATGAATCATGAAAAAGAAAGGAACCCTTAAGCAATTATTTTACCTTCTGGACAAAAATTAATTCAAAAGATATGATCATAAAAAGAATTTAACATATCCTTAGAAATAAACTAAGGATTCAATAGCAAAATTTGACCTGAATTATTTTTAAAAAATGAAACGCTTTTAGACCCTAAAATTAATTAAAATAAGATTTATGAAATTTCAAAAGATTTACATAACAAAAACAAAACAGAATAAATTGAAATAAGATATCCTTGGAAATAAAAACTAATAATTGCATATATTTGTATGAAATTTCAGACTAATGTGGGATTTGAGATTTACTTACAGCTAGTTTAAATTTGGGATTGACGTCAGAGAAAATGTGAACTATATGGGCCTTAGCAGATAACTGAATTTGTTCCATTTTCAGTCCAAGGCCCAATATATACATAAGACTACAACCATCATAATGGCTACTTGAATGAACTAATTCATCACTTTTATAGGCCCAACGGCTGCTTTTCATATTTGATCCAATTTTTTATTAAAGGTTTCTTAACGGCTCTTTTCTTTTACGAGACCCACAAGGATCAGACGTGTCATCATCGTAGCGGTCAAAATATATCACGTGCTCCACCATTCCCGGCAACAATTGAGAAATTTTACTTTTAAATCAAACCCCCAATATTCTGAGAAATACCATTTTCTTCCAACTATTTCTACATTCTTCACAAAATCCACAAAAATTAGAACAAAAACTAAAAATATGTGCCCTTTTAACCTTATTCAATTAAAATTTTCCAAAGACTACTTAAGTTATGAACTATTAAGAAGCATGGGAGTTTAAAATTTACATTTAAAGTTTATGATAGAAAGACAATAGAGACATCTTTGAAAAAACTTGGGGATGCAATAGACAAATATAAAGACAAGAGGGGGTGAAACAAAAACAAAACAAAAAGTATCTCTGCAGTGACTGACATAAAATAAATAGACGAACTAGCCGTTACGATCTCTCTATCTCTTTAAAAAAAAATTCAAAAGTTTGGGATCTTAAAGCCATTCTCACAATCTTGCAAGATTCTTGATAATTTTTTTCTTTCCTTAAACGAGCGATAAAAAAAAGATCTGAGATTTGTTAACTAAATAATTCCCCAAGTGATTTTTCAAATTATGGCTTCTTCTTCTCCTGCGAAGAACAAGATCTCTGTTTCTGTTTCTTCCTCTTCACCTTCGGTGCCTTCCAGACCAAACCCTAAACCCAGAAACTCCGAAACCGGAGACCTGATGCGCCGGAGTTTTCGTGGCAACCCATTCTCGACAGATTCGTCCCGGAGAAACTCTCTTGGTAAAGAATGCAGCAGCAATCTTGTTGAGTTCGGAGATAAAGAGAACGACAAGGATCTAATCTCCTCCAATGTGGTGGTCAACAAAAGTCTCAAAGTTTCCAAGCATTTCATGTCACCGACGATTTCAGCCGTTTCTAAGATCAACCCATCGCCGAGGAAGAAGATCTTGTCTGAGAAAAACGAAGTGTCTCGATCCTTCGACAAAACCCATCATCAGATGAAGTCATCATCTTCTGTCTCGTTTTCTGATGTAATAAGTATCATTGGGGACGAGATTCGTATCGATGAAAAGGAGCAGCTTGATGTAAAGGAATCGTATGATGATATTACTGTTACTGATCTCGATGAGAATCTTGAGAACAAGAGCGATGATGGTTCAAGCTTCAAGATCAGCCCTGTTCCTCCTCCTTGTGTTCCATACACGTTCCCTGTGTTTGAGTCTTATGAAGTTGATCCAATGGTGGTGGCACCTTATGATCCGAAGAAGAATTACTTGTCACCGAGGCCTCAGTTTCTTCATTATAAACCGAATCCAAGAATTGAGCATCGTTTCGATGAGTTCAAGCAGCTAGAGGAGCTTTTCAGCTCTTCTTCTGAGACTGATTTGTCAGCAGAGGATAGCCAACAAGAAGATGAAGTTGATTCTCAAGAAGTTGTAGTAGAAGCAGTAGAGGAAGAGGCAGAGGAGATTCTAGATGTGGATGGTGAAGTAGTAGAAGAAGATGTGGTGTGTGAAAGCGTTGAAGAAGAAACTCACCAGGTTTCAAAACAGTCTCGTTTCAAGATGTCAAAGCTGCTTGGTTGGATTATGGTTCTTGGTGTGGCGTATGTGTTGTTGGTTTCTTCGGTGGCATTTACTCAACCAAGCCTCATTGAAGGTTCGCCTTTCTATCAGTTCCACATCCCACCAGAGATTGTAATGTCTGCAAGCGAGAGCTTTGAGCAGTTGGGTGAAAAGGTGAGGATGTGCGCAGAATCATCTCTTGTGTATATTGATAAGCTGATCTCAAGTCTACGAGAGGAAGAGGGACATGGTGGTCCTTTTCAGTTTCATAATTTGACAAATCTTCTGGAAGATGAAAGTTTGTCTGATTCTGTTTTCCAGACAACTGGTGGTGAAATCAGTGTTGATGGGTTCTTAGTGGGTAGCCAAGACTGGAGTTTAGAAATGGATATGAAAGAAGAGAATGTTGGTCATCAGGAACCTGAAGAAGAACCGGAGAACATTGGTGAAATCAGTCTTGAAGCTGTCTACGAAGAGGGTGGTAATGAAGTCGAGCAGGAGAGTGAGGTAAACTCAGAACTGGTTAATGAATTTGATGAGCAGGCTGAGATCAAGATAGCCACAGATATAGAGGTGAATGGAGGTGAAATATATTCAGAACCTCTTTCTGAAGAAGGAAATGGTAGGCAGGAAACTGATGTTGTTGAAGGGCAGAGAGATTATGAAGAAAATGACCAGAAGAACATAGAGGAAGGTCATGAATCTGAGACTGTATTTTCCCAAAACGATGAGAAGAACATGGAAGAATCTGAATCCAACGCACACCAGCAGCTTGATGATGTCGAGTCTGGTACAATCAGTGGTCATCAGCAAAAAGAAACAGAAGTAGGCAATGCTGAAACTGTATCAGAAGAAGAAGGTGTTGGGGAAGTTAGCCTCGGTGTTTCAGAAGAAGCTACAGATGTAGAACATGATGGTAATGAAGTAGAAGTAGAGAGTGGGTTTGGTGAGGCTGTTAATGATGCAGGTTCGGAGGGAATTGTGTTGAGTAATCAGAAGAAAATGGTTGTTGTGATTTCGACTGTGTTGGTTCTACTTGCAGCAGCAGCAGCAGCTGGTTTCTTATTAGCCAAGAAGAAGACAAAACCAGTGAAGATGCAACAACGTGAAGATTGTGAACCAACAACAGTCTCTGCAACTGAAGTTGAGCATGTGCCAGTAGAGAATCTGATCAAAGAAAGGCTTTCTTCACTTAATTTCAAGGAAGAAGAAGTTGGTGATGATAGAGAAAGAGAGGTATCGTCATTACCTTCTGAGATGAGCTTCAGTTTCAGTAAGAACAAATCATTACACAGCTGCAGCAACAACAGAGATGATCTTAAAGAATATCAAAGCGGAGGAGGAGGCAAGAAGAGTAATGATAGCGGCGAATCCATGGCTTCCTCGGCATCAGAATACTCCATAGGCACTGTTTCATACGGGAGTTTCACAACATACGAGAAGATACAAAAGAGAAGTGGTCACAAAGAGAAAGAGATGGTGACACCTGTGAGGCGTTCAAGCAGGATCAGGAACCATCAACATTCTGGACAATGAGTTAGAGTTAGCTTTTGACTTTATGAACTACTGATTTGTAGGAAGCTTTTCCATCTCACTGAAGCTCTTAAGTAGTGTGTTGCTTCCTTGGTAATCTTTGCTTTTAGTTTTGATTTTCTCCTTTGAAGTTTCTGGCTTTATTATTTGTCCGAGACATTGTACTCCATGATCAACCTTTTCCTCTAGTTATAATAATATTGTTCATCTTTTCTGAATTCTCTTCTCGTATATTGCTAAACGGTGGACACTTTAATACACCATAATAATAAAAAGCTTTGCAAGTATAGGTATAATTAACCTTAATGGCTTTGATGTTGTTTAGTGACCAGATTCAATCTAAGATTCTTTGTTTTGACGAAACATGAAGACAACACTCATAGCAAAACATTTATTATACCCTATATCGTTTAGGAACCAGTTGAATAACAAAAGAGAAACACTCAAAACACAAGTGAATTTTGATTCCGAGTAAAAAATCGAAACCTTTTGTGAGATAACATGCATACAAAGTAGTAACTGTCATCTTCATTGCCTATCTTATAGATAAAAACAAGCTTCAGATCTTCTCTGTACACTCCAACCCTAACTTCTCTTGCTTCGGTTACATCATCCATGTCGTCACACAAAAATAGAGAATCAAAGAAAGAAGAACCACTAGTGGAAGAAAAAGTAGGATACTATTTCTCAGTTGCTAACTATTTCTGCTCCATGTTGTACTTATAGTTTTTATCCACTATCATCAAGCTATAACTGATTCAATTTTCTGGCTACCAGGCTTCAAGAATTCCATAAGTATTCTCTTTTGCTCATCACTAATGTGCGGGAAACTTGCACGTAGAAGCTCGATAGGCATTTCCCTGACAATAGCTTGTGCAGCAGCGTCAGACATCTCTGTGGCAAAGTGTGGTAAGAATTGCGAATTCAGGTTCTGCATTATACTGTCGTACTTGCTTATGCAGTGTTTCATCAGTAAGTTAAAGAACTCATCAAAGGAAGCACGCCACAGATTCATGCCTGCGTTGTTGTAATTGTTAGCACTGAGGAGCTCGGAAGCTCTATCGAGTGCAGTTTTCAGTATAATAGTAGATTCGTCTCCAACAGGGCTACCCAAAGGACGAAGTGGTGGGTGCTCGGAAGAACAAGAAACTGCTGCTAGACAAGCGCTTACGGGTCCAAGATCCATGGTGTGAATGCATAACGCGACAACTTTTCCAAGTTTGATTGTTGTTTTTGTGGTTTCGGCATCTGATGATCTCACTCCAAACAAAGACCTTAAGTGTCTAAAAATAGCCATGCAGACGATTCGCATTAGATCACTGCCGGGGTAAAGAAGCTGGAGGTACCTTGTAAGTAGCTTCCGACCCTTTCGAAGGGAGGTGATCCTTAGAAAGACAAGATCCTGAGATGCAAGCCCACTGTTTTGCCCGTTTTTACCAAGTGGGTCAACAAGCTGCAGTGACACTGCAAGCCCATCCAACAGAGCTTGCCGCTTTTGCCTCAACTGGTTTCCACCATCCGGGAGTTGATTGAACTCTAAGAACCGGTCAATATCATCTACCTCGAGGAAGAGGTAGAGACCTTCTTCAATAATCACCCTGGCTGCAAGCATTGGTTCTTGTTCAAGGGGCTTGTCTGTATCTTTCTGGTCCAGATTACCAGATTTAGCTGAATTTGGAGGATCCATTTCAAGCAAAGGTCGAGGCCTGCGGATCGAAGAGAAAGGAACTCTACCAAGAGCATCAACCTGAAGATATGCATGGGGCTCATTGTTAGAACGTGCGCGAGATGGAAGGTCTCTTAAATGATTCGGACAGAAATGGTGCTTCAGTTTGGCGCCAGCAGATTTCTTAGCAAGACGCCCCTGGTGGTAATAATCATCTACATAAGGATCATTGCTATGTGTAGCTACAAGCTGCATTCT